>NW_009721062.1:57577-58071 GCF_000703405.1 Apaloderma vittatum
ATCCTGCGGCGTGTCCCGTGGCCAAAGCTCGGAGGAAGGGAAGCCTGCCAGGGAGGCCTGGAGCCACACAGGGCTGTAGGGAGGGGATGGAAGGGCTGGATCCTAAACCATGATGGTTTATTCAGGCCTACAGGTTCCATAGTCCCTTTTATACAGCGTAGGTCCACCCGTACCCTTTGGTCATGTTAGGCAGACTTTGAGGGTTGTGCGTCAGAACTTCAAAGTGCTGCTGATTTTGCCTTAGGGTAGAGAATAGAATATTTAGGCTCTTTCTTAATTCTAGCCTCAGGTTTCTCAAACTCTCTACGATACAGCTTTTCTATATACTGAGAGTGTATGCGTTGTTGTCGCGGGTTTGGGCTGGGCTGGCCACTAAATGCTGCCAGACGCTCGCTAATCCCCGCTCCCCCACAAACAGGAAGGAGAAGGGAATGAGGCAGAGAGACTTGGGGGTTAGGAAAAAAAAACTAAACAGCTTTAATAAAGCAATAATA
>NW_009721063.1:0-11006 GCF_000703405.1 Apaloderma vittatum
TTCCAACCTGAAATGTTCTATGATTCTATGATTCTATGATCACATCCCACTGTGCAGAGCCCAAGCTCTGTCCCAAGGACACGCTGGGTGAATGCAGTTGCCATCGTGCAGATTCCCCTGGTCCTCAAATCGGGGTCCCTCCTCACATCTCCAAAGCTGGGACACAAACTGAGCTAGCTGGCCAGGGTCAAACAGCTTTCCTGGCCATTACCCTTCTTCCAAGAGGCACCCAGGGTGCCCTTGATGGTAAAATAAAGAAAGGAACATCTCACCTGCCTTCTCTGTCCTCTCCCAACACCAAGGGTGTCTTGCTTGAGGTCCCAGGTAACCACAGAATTGCTCCAATGCTCTCTGTTGCAGGAATGAAGGGGTGTGATGCACTGTAGCTGGCCATAACATGCTCAGTGGTGTCATTTATGAGTGGGCACACCATGGAGGACCTGTTGGTAGAGCCTCTTCTCCCTTCCCTGTGCTGCTCATGGCTGCAAAGTGAGTGAGGAAGAGTCCAAAAGGGCTGTGGAAAGAGTCCTGTTGCACCACAAACAGACAGGAATGTGGACACAGGGTCTGCTGCTGCCCTGAAGGGCTGTGCCTGCATGAAGCTCAAACCATTTCCAGCCCATCATCTTAAGTTGAAAAGCCAGAGGTAGTTCACATGTATGTATCTCCTATATCCTGAATGTATACACACCCAGAAAACAGTTGCTTTCTCTACGCAGTGGTGACCACATCAGAGTTGGACCCTGCCTTTTGCTCTCACTGTCTGCAGTGCAGAGGACAGAGATGTTGGGAGAGCTGTGGAGAACCGCAGGATCCGTTCTTGGGATGAATGTCCTTGTGCAGGGCCAACAGCTAAGCAAGATGCAAGTATTGTGCATTCAAGAATGAGGTAATTGGAAAACTAATAGTGTTTCAGAGGAAATGGATGTAAAGTTTTGTACCAAATGGCTTCCTTAAAATGGCACATTGTAATGAGATCTCACACTTATGAATATAAAAATGACTGGCTTGGTTCAGAGCAAAGGTCTGTCCAGACAACGGTATTCTGTGTCCAACAGTCTAGGAGCAGAAGGCTAAGGAATAATGACAAGACAACCATGTGATTCTGTGATATAGGATACTTGCCTTTAATATTCAGACTATTTTCAACTAAAAATATTTTCTGAGCCTGTTGCTGTCTGTTGAATAACTCACAGTGGATCTCCCTTCCAAGCATTTGTCCCAGTCTCCGCATCCTCAGAGTCCTTTGGCAAGGACATCCCTGGGGAAAGGATGACTTCATTTGAGTTCAGCCTCACCGACATCAGCTTCATGTGCTGCCCCTCGCTCTCTGTACTGGAAGAGGCAGTGAATAATCAGTCTCACTCCACTCCCTCCCAGCCACTCACAGTTTTGAAGACCTTTAGTGTATATCCACTTAAATCATGTTTTCAGGCTAAAAAGTCTTGGCCTGCCTATACAAGACCTCATCTCAGGTCTCTGATCCTCCATTTGCCCTTCTCTGAACTTTTTCTGATCCTGTGACTTCTCAATTGAGTCCTTTTGAAGGGGTGAGACCAGAACACAGCATTCAAGGGTTTATTTAATGCATTGACTATGGATTGGACCACTGGATCATGCGACGAAATAGCTGTGTTCTCTATTTTACATCCAGTGCCTTTCCTACTCTCTAACATCTGATTTGCTTTTCCTGCTGGGTGCCTGTCTTAAATTCTCACCCCTAGATGGCTCCTTACAGCAAAGCTAGGACTGGTTTTCCCTGCATGTTACTCTCTAGCATCTGATTTGCTTTTCCTGCTGGATACTGAACTGATGTTTCCTTGGTAGTGCCTGTCTTAAATTCTCACCCCTAGATGGCTCCTTACAGCAAAGCTAGGACTGGTTTTCCCTGCATGTGCTGCTTTGTATTCACCTGCTCCAAATTTTACCTTCCCCTCTGTTGCCCTATCTCTGAAAGACCCTTCTGCAGTTCCATATTTACAATACATAAATGCAAGTAAAATAAAATGTGTACAAATAAAGTTTGCAAGATATGCTTTAAACATGAATGCATGTTTAAAGGGTGGGAGAGGTGCCTCTAGGAGAACAGGTATGGAAAAGAGTAATCACGTATGTGATGGTGAGCATCGAGCTGTTAAAAGTGAAACTCAACACCGAATTCAGTTTGTTTTCTTGATAGCAGGAGAATATTAAACCATCTGCTGCTTTTTTGATGCAGCCATCTCTCCTCCCCTCTGCCTCCTTCAAACAAGGTATTGTGGCTTAGGGTTGTGTCTTGCAGGTCTGATTCTACAGAAGGGGTTGGGGTTTTTTCAAGTAAGTGCAAAATCAGAAAGAAATAAGTTGTAGAAGCCAGCCAATGCTATTAAAAGGACCGCGAAACGGATGAAGCAAGTAATCTCAAGCAAGCCACGGGTTTCCATGTGCCAGCACTCTCAGCAGGAGGGACTGTCTGGAAGGGGAACGTTTTCTCCATTCCACTAGCTGTCTGCCAGCACTCTCAGCAGGAGGGACTGTCAGAAAGGGGAACGTTTTCTCCATTCCACTAGCTGTGACCAGCTATGGAAATTAAAGTTCCCTCTCCAAGATGCTAACAGTAAAGATGTGCAGCAGCACCTTGCTCTGCGAAAGTCTTCCTGCATCACATAGATGGGCCCAGAAATTCCCCAAGGTATCTCCACCAGGCTTTCCTGCCCAAGGTCTCCAGAGAGGAGGGTCAGTGCGCAGCAAAGAAGGAGGCCAGACATGACAAGAGTCTGCATTGATGGAGACAGAAGAAGTCAGCTCCCAGGACTGTGAGGATAGCACCAAGGCGATGAGACCCTGGAAGGGGGCTGAACTAGGAGGACAACTACCAGGCAGTGCCTCAAACCCAACAGAAATTTGCTTGTGAGAATTGTAAGTGAGATAATGCACCCAGCTCACCAGTTAAAGACTACTTGAACTGCCTGTCAAAAAAAAAAAAGACGCACTAGAGCTATGCAGATAATTTTCATTTTCTTAAGGAAAGTCTATATTCAGTGTTAGAAAATAGGAAGTCTTTCAGCAGTTCTGGACTGAGTATCTCTGGTAGGTAGGAGACTGGATCTGCAGAAAATCAGTGACCTCTATTAACTCCAGCTGAGCCACTGGCAAAGTAAATTGTCACCAGTTCCCAAAAGATGCCATCATGGATTGCTGATTTACCAAGTATCTGCACAAAGGAGCTCTGCAGAATCAAGAGAGAATGTGCAGGAAGCCTGTGCAAGGAAAACTTGTGACACGTTCAGGGTCTCCTCTTATCAGACTCTCAGCTGAGGTACCAACAAGCATGGAGATTACGAAGATTTTCAACCCAGTGATCAGGTTAAAGGTCTACATCACCGAGAGATGAGAGCTCAGGAGCATTTGTGGTTTGCATACTGTATTTTAAGGTTTGTGATGTTTATTCTGAGAATACCCAGAAGAGAAGGCAGTATTGGCCACCGAATTGGAAACATGCAGCTACAGTGGAAAGATAGTGTGTGAGTATCTGGTATGTGACAGTTGCACTTGACATTCTACAAACCCCTTTAGTGCTGCAGTTGTGCAAAGAAAAGGGGGGGGCAGCAAGTTGCTCTTAAACCACAGCTTCATTTCACACCGGAAAATTTGTACACTATAGTCTCGACCTTTTTTTTTTTCCCTCTCCGCTGTTTGAAACAAAAACTTGTGATTCGCAACGAAATTTTGGAATCTTCGTCAAAACTTTCCATCCCTCCTAACAAAAGAGATCCTTCATATGTTAACAACAGGCAAAATCAGCAACGCTGAAGCGAACCCCATCTGGTGTCGCTCCCTGAGTTACTGTCACTGGTCACTTGCAGGGATCAAGCAGCACATTCTCTTCACCAGCAACACGGCACTAGTGCTTAGCAATGGGAAGTCCTTGTGAAGCACTACAAGGAGATACCAATGGACCTGGTAGAGCACAGTCATTCTGATGCTACCTTTGTCTCTACCAACCATCGCAGCGTAACTCCCACGTCCTGAGGTGTGCTCCTGCTGCCACATGATGCTGTGAGACATCCGTGCCATGTCTGGTATTACTGATACTGAGAAGCTAAAGAGTTTCTTACCACTATGTCGCTAGCCATCATTTCTGAAACTCAGCATCTCCTCCAGCTCTGATGCCCCAATCTCACTCTCATTTCCCGTGTCTTCTCTGTTAAATGGCTGTAAGCAAGCACAGAGAAAATGAATCCTAAACTCACCTCCTGCTGAGTCCCATTCAAAAAAGGCAGACCCTTGTTAGTCTGTACCTTCCCTGCATGGTTTTGTCTTTTCTGTCCTTGCTCCTGTTTCCTTCTGTTTAATTCCTTAACATTAATTAAATACAATCTGGTCTGGGCTTAGCATATGAAGACAAACTTCGGACACAAGCAACTTAGGTTGGAGTTCACCACTAATCGGAGCCCTGAAACCTTAGCTATGAGTGAAATGGAACTTACTGGCAGGGTTGGGAGAAAAAAAGAAGTTGCCTTCCTCTGTCTAATGAGCCTGCCTGGTCTCCTGCTGTCTCATATATGATGCTCTGCAGAGGCAACTGGTTGTCTGAGCTTTTTCTTTCTCCTTAGTCATATCATAACTATGGCACTACAAGAGGAATTACTAATAAAATATGTTATTGTTGCTAGTGTTTCACTGATTTGGCTTAGATCCTCAATCTAACAGTGACAAATCCATTGCAGAGTATCACTAGTGGCCAAACTGGCAAACCAGAGCATGATAAAGTCAAAGAGATTCCTTAAATAATTTCATTAACCACCTACTCCTCTCAGTTTTGGAGTAGGTCAGCAGTGTAAAATTTACATATACTGACCTAGATTTTTTATGCCAGTGTTGATTTTAAACTACAAGTTTTCCTGGAGGTCCTGTTTGTATCTGGAGACTTTCATAGCCAAATAACTGCCATTGCAACTGTTTTATTTTTTCTTATTTGTTGCTATGAGAAATAAAACCAGCTTTAAAAAAACCCATGCCTAAGCACGGAATCCTTTCCCAGCTAATTTATTATTTAGGAGACATGAGATGGGGGCACAAGAAAGGGGTGGTTTCATTGCTCACACACAGATATCTCCATCCAAGCGTCAATTCCCTGGTTCTCTCTCTGGCCAAAAGAGTGTCTCCATGATGAATAGAGATGCCCACTTGCAGCTGGATCTTTCCACTGACAATAAGCTTTTGTTTTGCCTTAAAAGGATATATTCATCAGGTTTATTACGGGCAGCAGAAAGGAAGAGCTCCCCCTGAAGCCGTAGCCTGTGACTCCTCAACCTCGCCCTTGACCAGCACAATAGTCAAGCATCAGAAGAGACGGGGCTGGTGGTATCACAAGTGGTGAGTCACAAAATGCTTCTCAATTACAAGAAGGAAGAGAAAATGAGACCTTTGAACGATGACTCAGGGTTTGAACATGACAACCGAAACAGTGGCTTTGCACAGAAACCAGCTCAATCCATGAGCCACGAGGACCAAGACCAGGGACACCTCTACATCCATCAGGGGAATCTCTGGGCTTCACATTGGCCCCGTGGACTCGCAGAGCAGTCCCGATGGACGGCATGAACCAGCTCACTCCAGCATCTCATAAAACAGGAGACTCAACTGCAGTGCCCTACAAGGCAGACCCAAAGTTTCAGTTCCTTGTCTGTGTTCCTCCATCAGCCCATGAAAACGGGTACTTCCCAGGAGCAGCTTAGCCATTGAAAAGAGACAATAAATTGTACTTAAGGTAAGAAAAATGAACTCCTCACTGAAAACAGAAGGAGTCTACACAAGTAGCATCACTTCATGCCTCATCTAGAGGTGGGTGGAAGGCAAAGGGGTGATATTTAGCTCAAATCTGAAGTTCACATTTACTTGATGGGATTTTAAGATCCAGATCTGTGTAACGTTACTTACGCTATTAAGACAAATTTCTCTTTATTTTGCCAAAACCTATGCAATTTCAGGTAGGCATCACAAGTATTACAGCCTCACTTAAGTTTGAATTTCAAACATCTCAGCAGGACTAACAGCACATTTCCTCACTCAGCAACATAATTTGAAGCCCAAGTGAAATAAACCCAGTTCCTAAATCATTTTCCATAACTCATCCACAAGAAGCAACCACAACAGCAGCAGCAGCAGCCAAGTCAGCAGCAGCCGGCTTCTGACATAGCCAGGAAATGGGGGCTTTGTTGCAAAAGAGGAATAGAAAAACACCTCATACAGAAAAATAATCCACAAATATGCCAGGAAATGGTAAGTAAAAAAATAAATAATACATCAGCCTCGCATTCTGGTGAAACTGTTGCTGTTGTATGTGCAAAGCTCCAGGAAGTGCCACCCAACCCCAAGTGCAAGTGGTCACCTGGAGGCAGCAGCAAGGGCCCTCTCTGTTGAAGCATGCAAGATCTTTTTTGGCAGGGCGGAAAGGCCTGTGGTTGGAGAAGAAAACCACAAGAGGTTAAAACAAAACAACATAAAAAAGGCGCATACGCCTGGGACATGGGGCTTTCTCAGTGGGTTTCAGATCACAGACCACCTGCCTTGCACAAAGCAGCTTTTGCAGAGCAATGGCAAGAAGAATTGCAAAGAGAACCATTGAGCACCTGAAGAACCCAGCTGCATGTCAGCAACACATGTGCCTGGAGGTAAATAACACCTATGGATATATGCCATGAAAGTGCTCTGTCTGGGACAGAAAATATGGTGTGATCTACCATCCGTGCGCGGTCCCTCAGGCATGTGCAAACGAAGGCAGCAGCCACCCTGTCAACAAAAACAGCCTGGGGCCTGCAGCCAAGGCACAGGCTTGTCTGTGACTTCTGAGGAGCTGGAGCTGCTGAGAAGCCCCAGGGGGCTGGCAGACAGCAGGCTGCGCTGGATGGTCCTACCTCAGGCACAAGCATCGCCAGGCTGAATCGCTGGGGAAATCATCGAGGAAAACCCCTGAGGCACCACTGAGAACAGATAACGATAAATGAGCCCAAGTTCTGGATTAGAACTCAAACCCACTTTTTTTAAAATTCATTTTGGTGCAGGTGCTGAACATTTTGTCTTTACCAAGAGGGTCCTGATGACATCACATCCTCTCCAAAGAGCGATGCAGCCTCCCAAGTCAAGTGAGAAAGATCAGCTCAGCTCCGCCACACCAGCTCCAAGGATGGCCACCCCTCGGAGAAGATGGCCGGGTCTCCTGCACTGCTCCTTCTGCTCGCTCTGGGGCTCTGTGAGTATGGAACCAGGGTTGTGCATCACCTTCACTGGGAGGGACAAGTAAAACTCTTCCACTGAAGCCAAGAAATTGGGTTAAATAAAGGGAAAATTCAAAGCAAATCCAAAAGGCTGACTTCGAGGTTTGCTCAGTAATTTTGAGGGTAAAGCCGGCTTCGCCTCAGCCAGCGTAGGGCAGCCGGAGGGGTGGCTGCAGCATCACACGCATGGGGAAGGGAGCCCGGTTATAGAAGAGGTTCTGGAGAGGAGGGGGAAGGGGAAAAAGGGGCTTTAGTGATCACGGTCTTCAGAGAGTCAACTGAGATCATCTGGGAATTGGTAATGTCCCTGAGAAGGCAGCCGAAAGGCTTTTCTGAAAGGAAAAAAAAAGTCCGGCTGGATGATTGCTGAGCACCCACCAGGGCACAGTCCTAGCAAGGACTCTAGTAAAACGTTGAATTCCTCCACAAAGGGTCTTCTTAGCATTGCATTTGACTTCATACTCCATGGACAGGGAACGAGGTTTGCCTGGAGTGGATGTGGCTCTTCCTGAGCAGTTCCCACAGGATTTCTCTCCCACAGGCTGCCCTGGGATCCACGGCCAGAGGGAAAAGATGATAGCCAGGTTTCGTGAAAGAAATACCAAACACCCCCAGTTGGGACAACGGCTGGAGCTCGAATGTGAGACATTCAAGGAGGACAGTGGCGTGTTCTGGGTCCGCCTGGACAAGAGTGGGACCCTTCACTTCATCGTCTATATCTCTTCCTTGCCCCGGGCTACCTTCAAAGGAAATGAGAGGACATCCACACGCTTTGAGGCAAGGAAAGATGGGAGTATCTACCGATTGGTAGTGAAGTCTTTCACATCGCAGGATGAGGGGCATTATTTCTGCCTATTGACCAACAGTCAAATGCTGTACTTCAGCCCTGGCCAGCCTGCCTTCCTCCCAGGTCAGCAACACCTTCATCCAACCTCGCTTAGCTCTGCTAAAATGCCCAGCACCTCCTGCCTGTGCCTTTTTATCAGTTATCTCTCCCACAAACTATTTGCCCTGCTTGCTTGCCCAAGGTCTCTTGTGACCAACTCACTGGTCCTCCTGCCAGCAGCTCTCTGCTTGCCCTCTCCTCTCGTGGTGTCGCTCCTGCCCAAAGGCAAAGATGATCGTGTCACCTCCTCAGACTCACTTCTCCATCCCATTCATGACTCTGAAGTGATAAGACTAAAGCAAAGTCCAACACCAAACCCTCCTTCCTCACCTCACACAGGTCCCAAAAGTCCTATCACCAGCAGGGTACTCTGGCTTTCTGAGGATGGTAGCAGAAAGCAGGAGCCTACAGCTACTTATTGGGTCTTGAGAGACCTTCCCTGGGAGAGTCACCATCCAAAATGGGCTCTGTGAAGTGCCCCCAGACCTGAGCCCTACCCTGGCCACAGGAACAGGCGTGCCCTGGCAGGGGTGGGAGAGCACAAGGGCAGGAGAGATGTTTTACTCTATTTCCCTATATGCTGTGTTCATTCTTTTTTACTTATAGTCATCACCACACCAGCACCTACCAGAGCAGCACCCACCACCCAGAGTGCCATCACCAAGAAGGACCCCTGCCTGGAGACCTCACATCCAGGTAACCCAGATGCAGGGAGGCAGAGGGGAAGAGCTGGGCTCTGCTCCACTGAGACCGAGGGGGATCCTGCCCACATTTGGGGGGAATAGTCAAAATCCATAGAGCTTTATTAGAGTTGGATAACTGGGTATGTGCAGCTGGAAGGATTAAACTGCATCTCACGTAGGAAAGGAGAAGGATGATGTAAAAATCACAAGCATGTCTCATGTCTGGACACACCAGGAAGAGGTGGAGGGAGGGTCAAGCCTTGGGGACTCATGCTGGTTTCAGCCTCAGCACGGGACATGAGACAATTTTTGGCTACGTGTCCTCTCTCAAGTTCCCAGAACAACGCTGAGAGCAGCAGCAGTAACGTTGTACTTGCTGAACTCCAGGCAGGATCCTTGACTCCACCAGATCTGGCCGTAACACCAGCCGTCAGCACCTGGTGGACCTTTCTTCTTCTCTATTTCTGCAGAGACCAGTGACGAGAAAGAGCTAAATTTGTCCTGTGACATCTTCATCTGGCTTCCGTTGGCAGGAACATGCCTCCTGCTCCTCATCGCCCTGGCAGTCACCGTCACGCTGTGTCAACGTAAGACTCACCCCTAACCCCCCATAGATATTAGGAGGGTTTTGATTGTATAGAGCTGACTGAGCTGGCAAGGTGGAGTGCTCATGGCAAGGATAAGCAGGAGCCGTGAAGTGATTGTGCCCCCACACTCAGCACTTGTGAGGCCACAGCTTGAGTGCTCTGTCTTTTCCGACCTTAATGATTCCATGCTTCTGTGATTCTATATTCTTCTAGGCTGAAACCATGGCCCCATCCTTCAAGGGAATGGATCTTTATTTGTCCCCTTTATGTAGGCATCAGGTACACACGACACAGTCAGACCAAGAGAAGGACCACTGTTAAGATATCACTGTCCCTGTTTTCCTCATCAGCAGGCTTAGCCTGAGAAATAATTATCAATTTCTGTACTACAAGGAAGAAAAGCAGATTATAAATAGAGAAAACTTGTTCTATCAATCTGTGTTGGCTCTACCTTCCTTAAATTCGTGTATCAGAGGTTATAAAAGGGTTAGCAAATTCAAATGTGAGACATTATAGCAGCTGGAGCTATAACCGAAGGAGAAACTTAATTACACAGGTTCCACAGGTTCGTTAAATCCATTTAACGCTCATCAAAACCAGTTTAACTTTCTGATACCTCCAGAAGTTACACTGATTTTATCAAAATGTCTCATCTTGTTTGCCTGGAACAACGAAGTGTTTTCTTGCTGAATTAACCCAACTAAATCCTCAGTGACTCCTCAGCCTGGAGATGATTTGAGATAAATTTGCCAGCTGACCCACTTAACACAAGTACAATTTTTCAATCATTCTTCAGCCCTGAAGCATACTAATCACCATGGTCTGCAGCAACAGGAAAGAATACATGACAATACACTGATGACCCACAGGTAAAAATCACACTTCCTGAGGGAAGCAGCTGGTGAAGCAGCAGAGCAAAAAAACCATAATCCAATGTCTGTGTTCCCAGGCTGACCCTGCCACTGTTACACACACAGAAATTTGATCCATGAAACTACGTAACAAGACTGCTGGGGACATGCGAGCTGCAGTACCACTCCCTTGCATAGTTTTCCTCAAAAATAATCTTGGTTTATCCATTGTTAGTCTTGAAGAGGGCAAGCTGCCAGGGAATGCCAGCCCTACCTCGCTGCAGCATTTCTTTCCTGAGCTGTGACTTGACATCTTGGAACTAAAACATTTTGTTTTATTTTCTTATTTTAGGAACCAGAAGACGAAGATGCAGGTGTAAAAGGTTAGTAAGTGACGAGTGTTGACATTTTTCTCTTAAGCTCAGCAACATCTCACCCTCCAGTGATAAAGCAGGCAGCTGCCAAACAGAAACCTAAAACTTCATCCGATACACGGTGAATGGGAGGGGGGACTGTCTAATGAATTAAGGGAAGAAAAGAGAGATAGAATTCTCTCCTCCTATGTTTGTTTCCTTTTTTTTAGTATTAAGAAATTCAAATCACTGAGAACTGGCACTGCAGCAGATAATAAACAGAAAAGCAGGAAGTATCTCTGGCAGCCTAAAAACTTTGAGCATCACCTCACACTTAACAATACCACAGATATGCACTTCCAGAGCAGGACTCCAGCCCAGGGGTGA
>NW_009721064.1:0-7991 GCF_000703405.1 Apaloderma vittatum
TTCTGTGATTCTGTGATTCTGTGAAAGGGGACATAAAGAAGGAAAGGGGAGAGAAGAGGAGAAAGAAGAGGGGAAAACAGACAATTCCTGTGTGGCCTGCCCTGGCAGATCCTGTTTTAGCAGGGGAGTAGAACTAGATAAGCTCTAAAGGTCCACTCCAATCCCTAACAATCTATGATTCTGTGATTCTATGATCACCACTGTGAGCTAGCATCATCCAGCTGCATTTTTGGATCCAGGCTGGTGGAACACCACCCATAGCTCAGTATGTTGCGTCTTTACAACGTTTGTCAAACCTGGCCCCCGTCTACAGGTGGAGTCTGCAATAATTTCCACACAGGCGCTGTGTCATCTTGCAGAGAATTCCTCAAGTGCGTCAGTAGGTTACGTCTGAAGCGTTCTTCTGGGGATCTCTGGTCGTCCTCTGCGGGTTGAGTTCCCCTGGAACTTGCCTTACCGTAGGCACGATTTGGCCACCACATTGTTCGATTGATCTGGTTAAGTGAAGTCAATCCAGATGCTAAGGAGACAGGGGCCAGTTCCTGTGACGTCCCATAATCAGCCCCAAGTGGCAAGATAAGATAAGGACCACAGCTATTTGAGACATCCTTCTTTACAGTCTCTCACCCTATTTATCCTTCTTCCTTCCAGAATTGAATGTCCTCTCTCCCATCTTCATTTGTGACATACTTGTATGTTTATGGTACACATTGATGGCAATGCAGATGCTGGTTTTAATTCTTCCCACTTTTTCTGACCCAAGCAGCTGCCTCTGTGCTATGTTCAAGAACACTTTTTGAAGCAGAGCCACCAGCATGCTTTTTCAGTTACTGATTTAGTATGAAGCCAATATCTGAAGCAGATGACTGCCTGCACATAAATGTATGGTAAAATACTGAAGGCTTTAGAATCTCTTCACGTGACAGTGGTGACAATAACATGATTATATAGAGCAGTGGTTTTACAATGCTGAACAGATACTGTGCAATATGGAGCGCTCTCTCCCTTAAAAAACGAGATTTAAAAACATACATGGAGTCATTCCACATTCTGCAGGACAAGGCCAGTATGGTGAGATATAGTCACTAGCTGATAGCAGTCCCAGAAAACGCAAGACAACTGTTCTTTATTCTGAGGACAAAAGAGACACAGGGAGTGCAAATTCCTTTCACATCCTATGCTGCAACACACTAGAGATGTCTGAGATCTAGTTCTGGCAATCAGACTAAACCATGTTTCCTAGCAGACATAATTAAATTGGCCTGGAGCTATAGCTAGAGAAAGTAGGTCTCTTTCTAGAATAAAAATATTCATTAATAGTTCTGTTGACAGCACTTAAAATACGATCTACCATTGGACTTGAGTATATGAAACTATAAGCTTGTGATTACTCTCGCATGCTTGAGGTTCTTCATACGCCAAAGAACCTAGCTAACTCATGGCCCTAAGCATGTTGCTGGATCATGGCCCAATTAGCTTAATTAACTATTCTAAGAATACTTATCACTGCAAAATTAGGTAGTGAAATGAAAGCACTAACACCTTTCGTATCTGTCAGGAAAAAAAAATAATCTACTAACAGCAACTTCCAGCAGTCTGCTGCCAATTTTTCTTTCCTTCTTCCAGCCACTCTCTCACAACCGCTCCTCATCCTTCTGGTCTTTGAAACTGTTGCTGACTTTTCCAGATCCTGCCTCAGTGACCCATCTCAGCTTCCTTTACTCCCACAGCTCCTCAAAACCCATTCTTCTTTTCAGCCCTGGTATCTTACCTCTGCCAAACAGATTCCCAGCTTTTTCTTCATCTGTTTAAGAATCAGCACAGTTACATCTCAAAACCTGGATTCGGGCTGTGTTTCAGATAAGCGTTGAGCTTATCCTGTGCCAATGTTTTGAATAACAGGTTCTTTAGGTGGCCTGTCCAGTATTAATCAAACCAAGGTTTCTGCTTGATAAATATAGACATAGATATAGATGTAGATATTGTATAGTTTACAATATTTTGTCTCAAAAATCATTTAAAATGTAAGCTTTAGACAACTGGGTTTTTTGGGGGTAAGGTTTTCCCTCTTCTTTCAGGTGTGTTTTTTCTTTTAGCATACTACCAACTTCTTTTACTCATTTTAAGATGTCATGGTCTAAGTAATACATTCTGATACACTGTTTCAGTCTCAATCCTTCCTTTCTACTGTTTCTCTTTTAGCCATTCTCAAATCCTTTCAATCACTGAAAAAATCTGGATTATTCCCTTCCTAGTCTAAGCTAAATAATTATATATTTAGGTGGTAAATCAGTTAAAGAAAATATTTTAGTGTTTGATGGACAAAACTATGAAGAAAATGTAAAGAATTTCTTCACTAAGTAGCTTAAAAGTAGAAATAATAATGTGTGGAACTAAGAAGAGGAAAGCTTTTCTTAACTGGAATGGAAATAGTGACATTTCTTCACTGGAGAATAGCCTGTCAAGTGAGAAAAAGCCTTCTCCAACTCTTGTGACAATTACAACTGCAATTTTACAAGTCCTGGAAAGAGAAACCTCATTGAAGAAAGTAATCCTATTATCAGTCTAGCGAAAAAGAAAAGAGTCCACTTCTTATGGCTGCTCTGATGCTGCTTTCCACCCATGCTTTGCTGAAGTGACATAAGTTAGAAGATGCATTCTGGCTGGTATCACAGCATAACATCCATACACTCATAACGGTTCTTCTGCATGTGTGTTCCTTTAGCTTTAACACTAGATACAGAACTGGAAAAGGATGTTACCCCATCAATTTCTATATGTACCAGACTGCCCTGTGTTGTTATTGAGCAAACTGAATGCACAAATTATTTTCGAAAAAGGAAATAATCGAGTTCATATTCTTGAAAATAAAGGTCTGGGTGCCCAAGTTCTTATGTTACAGATGGAAGTCGTGTCGCAGGAGTTACCGGAGGAAGTCAAAAAGACCATAACGCTTCTGATTTGGGCGTCAGAAACACCAGGAAGATCTTGAGCAGATGAACCAGTAACCACCTAGCTGAAGCCAGATGCCAAACCAGTAAGGTGAAAGCAGTAGCCAGTTAAATTAGAGGATATTTTTCAAAACAATTAGATAATGTCAACAAAGGGGGGACAGCATGTCCCTGGGCAGTGGTGGCAACAATGTTGTTGATCCAGGAAGTTAACTCTTGGACAAAAACTGGCTATATGTGTACCCCATACAGTTACAGCTGTCTTAGAGCAAAAAGTAGGACACTGGCTGTCACCAAGCCAGATGTTGAAATACTAAGCTGTTCTTTTGAAACAGGTTGACGTCGAACTGAGAGTGACTGTGATCCTGAATCCAGCGACTTTACTAATTGCTGACCTTGAGCTAACTCATGATTGCTTGCAGATGATAGAGCAGGCATACTCCAGCAGAGCTGACCTGAAAGATGTGCCCATGGAAGATGCGGACTGGGACTTGTTTGTGGATGGTAACAGCTATATACACAATGGAATACAAAAAGCTGGATATGCAGTGGTAACTGTAAAAGGAGTAATCAAGGCTCTACCACCTAACACATCAAACCAGAAAACAGAACTTATGGCTTTTCTAAGAGTCCTGGAGCTGTCACAAGACAAAATTGCTACTATTGACAAATAGACTTTTCTGAACTACTGCGATAAAATGGGTAATCCATTGGAAGAGAAGTGCAAGGGACCTTACCAGGTGTTGCTGACCACTTTTACTGCAGTTAAGATAAAGGAGCAACCAGCTTGGATCCGCTATTCTCGAGTGAAGAAAGCTCCAGATAAACAATGGACTTCTGAACTCCTGAGACCTTGGAAATTAGGACTACAGAGACATTAATATGAAAAAAAGAAGTTAAGAACACAATTGTTTTAATCATAATATCTATCATGGGCATTCTGGCTGCTTGGAATGTAAATGTTCCCCATCAGGTAATTCAGGCATTGGTCAATGCCACTAAGGCAAAAGACTGCTGGATTTACACAACATTACCTAGAGGTCCCAAACTCCCACTATAGGGGATTGCCAGTACTGATTGGACCCAATATTAGATTTGGACTTTTAATGATATTTGTAAATATGGCCAGGAACACAATACTTCCAAAAGATCACAATTTGACCTAGTTGTTCTGACAAATAATACTTTATTTTGTCAAAGGAAGGTTATTAGGAGCAGTCAGCATTGCATTGCTAAGGAGAAGTCATGTTTAACCAACCCAGTAGCCTTTTATGAAGACATAATCAGGTGGATGGATGGTGGCCATGCAGCAGATGTGGTCTATCTGTATATCCGTAAAGCATTTGACACCATCTCCCACAGCATCCTCATAGGTAAACTGAGGAAGTGTGGTCTGGATGACTGAGTAGTGAGGTGGGTCGCTAATTAGTTGAAGAGAAGAAGTCAGAGGGTTGTAGTCAATGAGGCAGAGTCTAGTTGGAGGCCTGTGTCTAGTGGGGTCCCTCAGGGGTCAGTGCTGGGGCCAGTGCTGTTCAATATATTCATCAATGACCTGGACAAGGGATTAGAGAGCACTGACAGTAAATTTCTGACACAAAACTGGGAGGAGTGGTTGACACACCAGAAGGCTGTGCTGCCATTCAGAGAGACCTAGACAGGCTAGAGGGATGGGCGAGGAGAAATCTTATGAAGTTCAACAAGGGCAGGTGTAGAGTTTTGCACTTGGGAATGAACAACTCCAAGTACCAGCATAGGTTGGGTCTGAATTCAGAATTCTGAACTCAGAATTTCAGAATCTGAATTCAGAAAAGAAATTAAACTCTTCAGGCATGATAGGCACAGAGAAATGGTAAGTCTAACTCTGCCAAACATATTTTCGGAAAAATTCATATTTTAGATTTTTAGATTCTGTGCAATGGGTCTCTTGGGTCAAATACTGACTTGTAACTTGG
This sequence comes from Apaloderma vittatum, assembly GCF_000703405.1. Lineage (NCBI taxonomy): Eukaryota > Metazoa > Chordata > Aves > Trogoniformes > Trogonidae > Apaloderma > Apaloderma vittatum. The sequence goes on from NW_009721064.1 coordinate 4,904, forward strand.
CAGACTGAAGGTTCCCATGAACTAAAGCAGGATCAGGCACCTGGCTGGGACTCACATGGCCAGATGTAAACTCTGTAATGTAAACATCTGTGTCTGAGTGAGTTACATTCCTTCATAATTTGGCTGGTAATAAACTTTTGTAGTTTAACAGGAGAAAAAGGACACATTAAAGGAGAATTTTAAGAAATTGCAAAGTACTTGCCTAAAATAAGTCAGATGAATTAATGCTCTATAGGTGTCTAAAGTTAGATGAGGTGAATCATGCTCTGATTCATTAGGAGACATGACTAAGCTGTGGGCTGCCCATTAACTCAACTGTAATTTAGTCAGTTGCCTCAATAAAGAAGAGAAAAAAGGCATGTTTTTAAAAATGACGTCCTAATATGGCAAAATGAAGTAATGGTGAACAATGATAAGCAGAAAAGATGGTTGGACGGGCAAATGAGATGAAATAATACAATTTGATATTAGATTGTGAATTAGTTTAGACAGTATTAAAGTTATTTTTTAGCTCAGTTTGGATCATACTAGAGTTAAGGCAGCTGTTCAGTCTTATTCTCATTTTGCTTATACTATTTTATCAATCCTTATTTCAAACTGTTGGCAATAGGCATTCAACACTTTTTTTTCTTTTTTTCTTCAACAGAAATCTATCAAGTTACAGGTTGGTCCCAAGAACGACTATTCAGCCCAGTTCATTCCTGTTTGCATTGTAGAGAGGATTCTAATTATTCGTAATTATTATGTAAGAAAATTATAATAACCTTGTATCTTTATGACAGCAAACATTGTGTTATCTTCTCTTCTAATATCTTACATAAACAAGGGGAAAACTTTTCGATTTATTTGTTCTTTGAATTTGCATCTGTTCTTTGAATTTGTTCTGTTTATTTTCATTCTTTAGATTAGTATTCAGTAACTGTTCACTGTCTAAATGTTGTTTCCTGTATCTAGAAACAAAGGCAGAATTTCTGCTGACTTATGTACAGACCTTGTGATAGGTTTTTCATCATGAATTATTATCTGTAAAATGGACAGAGGTCCCAGCTTCACATTACAGGAAACAGACAAATGAAAAATAATACTTGGTTCATAACACAACAGCAATTACATTATTATTCTATTGGAACATGGGAAAAAATTGAAACTTAGTTCCACACCACAGAGAACACTCACATATCAGCTTTGGAAACAAAGAAAAAATGTAATTATCTGTAGATGAAAAACAAAATCCAAGTTATTTTAATGTAGAATATTTGGTTTAGGATTATTTTAGGAGTCTGTCAACATAAAAAAATACTTTAATATATTTATTGATTTAATGATACTAGTGAGTCTGTTACACCACTAAAAATGTCAAATAGGATTCAAACATAAGACACTAGTGTTTTGTACATTTTTAAATTTTCATTTATTTCACAACTGCTTAGAGAATCAGAGAATTACAGAATGCATTGAGTTGAAAGCACCTTTAAAGGTCATCCAGTCCAAACTCCCCACGTCAAGCAGGACATCTCTAACTAGATCAGGTTGCTCAGAGCTCCATCAAGCCTGACCTTGAATGCCTCCAGACATGGAGCCTCCACCACCACTCTGGGCAACCTGTTCCAGTGTTTTTCCACCCTCATAGGGAAGAACTTCTTCCTAACATCCTATCTAAACCTATCCTGCTCTAGTTGCCCCTTGTCCTGTTGCTACACACCCTTTTAACAGTCCCTCCCCAGCTTTCCTGTAGGCCCACTTTGGGTACTGGAAGGATGCTGTAAGGTCTCCCTGGAGCTTTTTCTTCTCCAATCTGAACAACCCCAACTTTCTCAGACAGGCTTTGTAGGAGAGGTTCTTCAGCCCTCTGATCATTTCTGTGGCTCTCCTGTGGACTTACTCCAACAGGTCAATGTCCTTCTTGTGTGAAGGCACCACAGCTGGACGCAGTACTCCAGGTGAGGTCTCAGCAGAGCAAAGCAAAGGGGCAGAATCACCTCTCTAGATCTACTGGCCACACTTGTTTTGATGTAGCCAGGATGTGACCGACCTGCTGGGCTGTGAGTGAGCCTTGTTGGAAAATGTCCAGCTTTTCATCCAACGCTACCCCCCAGTTTTCTTTCCTCAGGGATTCTCTCTATCACATCATCCCCCAGCCTCTATTAATAAGGAGGATTACCCATACCCAGGTGCAGGACTTTGCACTTGGCCTTGTTGAACCTCATGAGTTTCACAAGTGCCTAACTCTCCGCCTTGTCCAGGTTCCTCTGGATGACATCCTGTCCCTCGGGCATGTTGACTACACCACTCAGCTTGATGCAGACTTTCTGAGGGTGCACTTGTTGTAATCAAATTTAAGTTTTAAGGAGCTAATGAATAACTAATTATCATTTTAATCAATCACCATTTTAATTAAAATAGTTAATTGACTTATATTAACATAAGGAATATAAAACCTTAAAATCTTACTTATGCTAAGTAATAGTGTGTAGGCCTTGACTAGAAGTAGAGCTGTTATAAGTTGTGAAATGGACAGGGAATGTTTTATGTTTGTTTCCAGAGTGTTTTATGTTTGTTTCCCCTTTCTCCCTGGAGATGTTTTGTGCCTGCTTCCCTCCCTACCTCGCTACCTTCCTGGAATGTTCTGTACTTACCTCCCTACCTTTCTATGTTGTGTTTTGTGGTAGTAACATAGAAACATCACATAGAAACACCATAGAAACAAGAAATACTATCGCACCTTAATTTGTATATTAGGAGTTGTAATCAATAGAATAACCAATGATCATATCGATATAAGAATATTAATAAGGGCTAAACCAATCATTGTAAATGTCAAAATTAATAGCGGGCATAGTATGCATGTTTATGTTAAAATATTATAATTTTGTAAAAGAGTGTATAAATAGATTGAATTTTTGTTGATGTATTCGAAGCATTGGGTGATTTCCAGGCTTCCCAGCTGCAATAAAGAAGTGCCTGCTTATCTACGTGTAGATAAGTTCTGTCATTTTTGCGACCTTCCCTTTGAAAATCGCAACACACTCAATCCCACTGTCTGTCATTGACGAAGATATTCAACAAGTCAAAATGCAAGGTCCTGCAC
>NW_009721065.1:0-57160 GCF_000703405.1 Apaloderma vittatum
GTGCTGCTCGTAGCACAGAGCTAAAGCTATTGAAGTTTTTAGGGCTATCCAACTCAAATCTTGAAAAACAAGCCAGAGCAGCAAGTTTTTCATTACTAATAATTAATTTGTGCAATAATTTAGCTTTAGCCACATATCCTTGTAGACTGATTAATTATCCTGCATTTGTAGCTCTACTGTTTTTATGAGAGTATGTAGCTGCCATAAACAAGGCTGATGACATATGTGGTCCAGATTATAAACTTTATCCTTTACTGTAGATGATCCATAGAGCTCTGGAGATAAAACTGGAGTTGACCTATTTACATTAACAAGAAACAAATTACTCACAGAAATATCTCCTATGCAAATCAGTTGGAATATTGCCCAACTAACGACTTGCATTTCAAACTTAAATTTTCCCTTGAGCTGCTCTTACATATATATTGCTGACACCAGAGGCATGTCCAGTCTTTCACGTAATCTTTACTGTCTAGTTTTCAGTAGTACAGCAGTGGCTAAATGTAAGTTTTAGCCACTAAGTCCAAGTCACTCAATTGTTCTCAAGACAGTCTAGCTAATTAAAATCTCTTACTGTCTGCCACATTGGTCATTATCTAATCCAAATGAGAACTTGGGGGGACATTTGTGATGATATATTAATGGATCAATAACAAGCAATGCAATTGCTATACATTATTTCTAACATATTTTAAGCTATTATCATATGTCAGGGAGCTTATCAAGATTATCTCATTCAACGATATCCAATTATTAATTTTGATAATTGGAACAAAATTAAAAGTCTCATTATAAAAGCCTATTATTTCTTTGTATTACAGCATGATATATTACCATATCAATACTAATTCCTCATTAATGCATCAGTTTTTTACTTTCAGAGGTATGGAAGAAAGCAGGCCCCAGGTGTTAATGACTACATTTAGGTAGAAAAGAAAGCTTTAAACAGTCATTTGTTTTATTTTTTCACAGGAAACAAAAATCGCATTAAGAAATTAATGTTGAAAAAGTGTAACAAAAACTGGGAAATATGACAAATAAGGCTGTCTGTTTAATCTTACCTGAGGGTTCTTTTCTATGTCTTTGGAATGAAGTCTGTAATTATATGATCCTAACCTCCACTATGTTCAGACAGTGAACAAGATGGCCAGTGCCCAGAAAATAGTCATGGATGTTAACTTAGTCATATTATCTTCCAGACCTTCATCTTATTTTTCAGATATTGGAAGGTATAAAATTAACAAATGCAGGACTCCAGAGAGCTAAAAGGTCGACCTAGTTAAAATTATAGGGTAGAACTGCTTTGCACAAAAATTGTTTGGAAAAAAAATGTTTCTTGACCTTGTGAGGTCATTAACTTTATGGAAGACTTAGATACTAAATTGAGAGAGTTCTTTTTCCTTCTGATATAGTTGAAACCTTTTGTTCTGAGCTGCTCAGCAATTCATCATTGGAGTTTATAATTTCAGTTTCACACCAAGACTTAAACAGCAATCTGTTTTTCAATGGGCTTTATTCCTACAGTTAAGGCAATGTAATGCCAACTCAGAAAATGTATTTTATATCATCATCTGTCACAAGATTACCTTATGATTCAAAGCAAGTCACTTAAACCAGACTTTCGAGAGGAAAGATGTTCCTCATTTTCTGGGTGCTTATCTTGTCACAGTGAAGTTTTCATTTGCAAAAATGCCACGGAGTCACAGCTTCAACTGAGACTAAGAGGCTGAAAAAGACAAAGCAATAGCCTATGAAAATCTCTATGTAGATAATTCAAATTGGGCAAAGGCAAACTTTGTTCTTACCTGTTGATTAATTCTCTTTCTAAAGCCTGAGCTTTCTAAATGCAGTTATACTTAACAGATTTGTTTTATTTAAAAACAAGAAAAATAGAAAATGCAAATGTCCTCCTTTTGAACCACTGTAAAAATACATCAAAAAATGGTTGGAACACCAGTAATCAAGGAACAATTACATTCAAATTACTAGTCAAGTCTGAATGGCTTATGGATAATTCCTAGCAGGAAAATCAGTCTCCAGTGATTTGCCTGAGGTTTAAGGGGAGTGTGCATGATACCATTCAGAACTTTCTACCCATTTTACCTACTAAGATCTTCTTCTCTGCATGTGACAATGCCAGTCACATACTGTATCAAAACCAAAATACCAGATCAAACTATCTGTCCTTCTGTCGCACTTTCTGCCTCCAGGATTAAGTAAATACTTAATAATTCTGAGGGATGCAGAAACACTAAAGCTGAAAAAGTGTGTAAGATGCTGCTCCATTTAAGCTCGAAATCTCTACTTAGTCATCCAGGTAAGAGAAGCACATAGTGGCACCTCTTTTTTGAGCTGTGGCTATCTGGATGAGATATTGTTTGCCTCTGTTATTTCTCTGACCCACGTGAGATAAATGTTTTAAGATGGGAAAAATTGGGCAGTGAAGGTCCTGCTTCCCCTTCGCTGCTTGCTCAGGAAATCTAGATGACTGGCTTAGATCAGTTGCCTAAACTGTTAACAGTACAGTAACATGAGCTCCAACTAGCATCCGTTGAGGAGTGGAGGGATGAAGGAAGAATTTCTTCCGATACAGAACAAATAATGTGATTATTTTGGCAGAGGAACTCATTGAAATTGTTTAACAATTACTTTGCATTTGTTCCTGCGAATAGCATTTTAGAGCATTTGGGCATTTTAGCCCAGCGCAGAGTGGGTTTTCGTCTCTCATTTTCCTCAGGATCTGGGATTTTCCCCATTTTTCCCAACCCTAGGAGTTTACTCACTTTTATTGTAGTGAGAGAAGAGGAGATAGAGGCCATGTCTCTGATGCCTGCTCACACAACAGAGATGAGGGAACAGGAGTATTTCTATCTCTGCAATCTTTGCCTTTAATAAAAAATAACAATCTGATCTTCTTTACTAAATTACAGGACTTCAACCAGTGTTTCCAACTATTCTGCTGTGCAGATTTGCTCCTTCAACAATGAAGTGAGCTGGAACGGTGACTTGTGGCCTACTTACATCCTACCTGAAAGTACCATTTTTCAACAATCTTGTCAGTCAAGATTAAAACGCAAAAAGAAAAAAGGTGTCATTAATAACTTTCAAACTTTGCTCTTACCTGCTGATTACTTCAAGACCTCAATACACCCCTTTCTTGTTTTTTTAAGCAACAAAAACAGTAAGATGTTTGTGCATATGATGTGATTTTTTTTTCAACTCTTTTGCAGCTCTACGGTTTACCCAGTATCTGTAGGTGCTTCTTGCCTGAAGTACCATTCCAGGTCCAGTTCGTGTCCTGTTCCAGCTCTCTGCTCTGAGCACTTCTAGTACTCCTGTTCTGTACCAAGGATGGACAGTAAATAGTCAAGTGTCTCTCACTGGAAGCTCTAGAAAAAAGAAGAAACAATCTGGTGTAAACTTGATACCCACAGAACGATAAACAGCAGGGTTTCTTGAAGTATCTGTTTCTTGAAGTGTTCTCTTTTGAGTATCTGTGGCTACATTTTGGCATGCTCTTTCAAAACTTTTCTATGGCATTTTAAATACTTTCCCCTAACCTGAGCCCTATGAAGTGTTTTGGTTCATTTTTCTCCCCTCTCTGGTGCACAAGGTTTTATGAAAAAAAATAGAAAGGAGTAGTTCTTTAAAGAGTTTTCTGTACATTAACAGTAACCAGCCATTAAATGAGACTGTAGGTTTTTCTTCTGCTTTATGTCTCAGAATTTCTCCTTGTAATTAACTGATAACAGCAATAGTTAAACAAACAAACAAACTCTTCTACCAAAGTAACGTCCCTGATGAATGGGGTTTTTTGCTGTTCACCATGGGTCTGAGGGTTCAGCACCAAGCAATTAAAAGTGACAGGCATATGAATTACACTGCACGTGGCAGAAAAAAATAAGGTTAGCCACCTAAGCTGAATTTGCAGTGCTCTTTGATGCATGCCATGAAAATCATTTATGCAAATGGATAATACACAAGCAGTAAACATCATCGGCAGGAAATTATCCTTCTGCTTTTATTCATACAAAAGACCGTGCCTCGACTTCACCTGTCGGTCAGTATTTCATTTTACTATCACCATCCACTATTCAAAAATTGCCTGATAAACTGCCCATTTCCTGCGAAACCACACGAGTGGGGCAGCCAACAGCTTCATTTCAGTTGCTGTTTCACTGAAAATGACAGGATGTGTTAAAGGCCCTTTACGTTATGAAGTTAATAGCAGGAACAGGGAAATTCAGCTAGATTAGCTAATAGCTGCAGAGATCTCCGTAAAGCAAAAGACAAGAACATGAAGCGAACTTTTTGTTCCAATAGGCTCCTCTGGGATGATTAAGCTACCCACCTTCCAGTATTTCGTTTTACTATCACCATCCACTATTCAAATATTGCCTGATAAACTGCCCATTTCCTGCAAAACCACACGAGTGGGGCGGCCAACAGCTTCATTTCAGTTGCTGTTCACTGAAAATGACAGGATGTATTAAAGGCCCTTTACGTTATGAAGTTAATAGCAGGAACAGGGAAATTCAGCTAGATTAGCTAATAGCTGCAGAGATCTCCGTAAGGCAAAAGACAAGAACAACATGAAGCGAACTTTTTGTTGCAATAGGCTCCTCTGGGATGATTAAGCTACCCACCTTCAGGCTTCCTCTCAGAGTTGCTTGTTTCAAGCGAATCCTGCAGCTGTTAGCTGTTTGTAGAAGGGCCTGAAGGCTTGTTAAATGTGAACTAGCTCTGCTCTGAATTATTCCTGGAAGAAAGTGAGAAATCATAACACAAGGTGGCTGATCAATGGCAAATAAATATGACAGAGGAATTGCTTTACCATTATACATACATATGTGGATAAATGAAAATAAATAAAAATGTGAAGAATGAACGCCAGTCTCTCACACCGAGTCTTTTACTTTCCTTGCCAGCCTCTCATGAAAGTGATTCACTTCTACTGTTGCGTTAATTGTCTGATGGTTCGGCGAGTTGACTCAGGGGCTCAGCTGCACCATCCTGCCAGTTTGGGGGAAGAAGACAGAATGGTGGAGCCGAAAGCAGGAAAGGAAAGAACAGGAAGTAAAGGGGACAAGAGGATTTTCCCTTTTACTGGAAGTGGTGTTAGATTAGATCCTGTCAGACTAAAATTAAGACCCGAAAGGCACGAAGAACTCCCCTTAAAGCCAAACGCAAGATAACTATATGTCTCACTGACTTATTTGTCAGCCTCTGTCTTCAGAGCCAATACCTGTTTTCTTAAGCTTTGTGTTAAAAGACCTTGATTGCTTTTGCCATAAGGTTTGCCAGGAGCTGAGAGATATCTTAGCAGTGAATTCAACGAAGGCTTTTATTTTGCTCACATCAGTCAGTGGTGTTGAACTCTGGAATAAGGGCATCGGCCCCTGGGAGCGTTCCTGCTTCTGCTCTGCAGAGCTGGGGAGGCACGTCTGGAGGTCAGGAACATCTTGTACTGGCCTAAAACGGAGCCAGAGTTAAAACACGAGTAAATTGCTCGGTGGCCATCAGGGCAATGAAGAGAAGGCATGAGACTCACCTGAACCCCTCAGAACTGTGTAGGTGATGGTACAAATGCTGCAGAGAGCCTTGCAGTTTAAGGAGAGGTGTACTGGAGAAAGATCAAGTCAGTGAGAAGTAAGTGAAGGCAGCTAAGAAATTCAATGGAAATAGGTCAAGGGTTTTGAATAAAATTGGGGTAAACATTAGTTGGTCTGTATGATATGTGAACTGAAAAGGAAGGCATTTTTTTTGCAGTCCAGTATTTCTTGCTAACGAGCTGCAGATATATTTAAATTTTGCCATTTACTGGAAAGAACATAAGGAAGGACAGAGTAATATCAGCTTCCTTTTATTTTTTCCAGACCAAATGCTTTCTCAGCAATATGAACCATCACTTTCAGCCCTCTGAGAGGAAAATTTAATCCAGTGCTCTGAAACTGCTTGTTTTCTAATACTGTGTTCACAGTGAAAGCAAGTGATTATTAAGAAAACTGATTAATCAATCGGTGCAAGTTTATGGGAAGACTCATTTAATTTGGCACTCTGGGGATGCTGCACTGTAGCTGTATTGCAGGTTTCAGAGCTCAGGAAGCAATACACACAGCAAATGAGAGAATGAAGTGGGTTGTTTGCTGGTGTCCACAGTAAAATAACTTTTTTAGGAATAATTAATAGCACCTCAGAAATAATAATCTTAAAATAAGAGATTCCAGACATGGAAGTAATTAATTTTCTACTAAGTGAAGAGTGTGTGCAGCAAAAAGCCTGGCACATTATTACATTCCTCCAGCATTGTGGCTTCCATCATTCCTTTGAAATCCGTACCTTTCATGTAGAGTTCATTAACACTGATCAAAGCATGTATCTTTCTAATAAAGTCAAATTTTCCTTGTAATCTTTTGTAGATGTTTCACTTCATGTGATGTTCTGGATGTTCTTTATCCTGAAGTCTCTTTTTAAATGTGCGGCTATGGTCAGAAAAGTGACAGTATATAAATGACATCTTGGTTTACTATATTTATTCTCTCTCAGTGACGTCCATAGCAAGTTTCTCACTTTACAAGTCAAAACAAGATTTTTATAACTGCCAATACTGTACTTTCAAACTGGTGCCTGCAAAATTAGCTGTTTGTCTCACTGCAATGTCTGTGCTAAAACACAGCACTTCATGCTATATGAGATTAACTTTCAAAAGTAATTCCTAAACTTTCAGTCAAGATATTGCATGTACAAATCTCAGCAACGACTGAAGAGTTGTACCTCTCACTAAGCAGCAAGGTGTGTGGTGGTCTGAATTTTATATAGGAGTATCTGATTTGCACATTGGAAAGTCTAAAATGTGCCTGTTTAGCCCTAACATCTGGTTCTGACACATTCCTGATTCCCAATGAGGGTGGCAGTTAAATACATCCACATCTTTTAGAATGGGATTTCAGTGAGGTCCTGAGGATATGACGAGCGTCCTGAATGAATATCTCTAGCAATGTAAAGGAAAAAATAGGTGAACTGGGTCAAATGAGGTCAGAAGCGAGAGCAGAATCAGCGAACAACACTGATGACAATAAAAAAATATCTATTAGGAAAAAATAAAGATAATTGAAAAGCATGCAGTAAAATGGGTATTGCTGCTTTGCCAAAAACATCTTTGCTATGACTCATTTTGTTACCTTCTCTGGTAGGGATTGACCTTGATCTCTGTTCCACAAATCTTCGTTGATTTCAGTGGCACGACTGGCAGGTATAGCACTGCAGCTCTGCACTAGGAAAGATAAGCATAGTCTTAATATCTTCTCACTTCTATTATATAACATTATTTTAATTTCATTAAAACATTTCCAGGTAGAGACTGTAAGACAAAACAAATTTTGTGAGTGCAAAATTCAATAATTATTTCCTAGCGGTTGAAGAACAATGCATTCATTTTGAAATTACAACATTTGTTGATACAGGTAACTCTACGTAATTTGTCTGTATTTCCTGAAGAATCTATTTCTTTTTTTTTTCAGTAGAGTTTTTTGTTACACTTTGCACACATTAATAGCAGCCTTAGTGGGGAATCAACAATTTTATGTCTACTAATAAACTTCCTAGTTCCAGATTATTACTCTGTTGTTAAACTATACACCTTATCATTGAAAGGCATTACGGGGGTTTCTCTGCTACTTCTCTTTAATGCTGTTGTAAATAATGACGTTTACATATCAGTTTAGGGTGAGGCTTAAATCCTCTGCTTGGTCAGTGATAAAAAACAAGTAAGATTTCTTGAGACATTTTTTAATATTTCCGCCTAATTCACCTTTAAAATTTTGGACTTATGAAAAAATATGATAAGAAGGGAATTATTTTGGTATGCAGTGAGGTATATTAACTCATGGAAGAGCTTGTAATATTTACAATGTAGAATGCACAAAATGTATATATATCATACATACATATTTATATGGCTAAAGGACAATTATGTCTTACAAGATAAGAAATACACAACAGTAGGAGGTATTCAATAGCACTGATTGAGTTGTAAATATTTCAGTCATATTGCTCAGTTTTACTAGGCTAATAACCTTCTAAATGTTTATTATAAGATTTTCCATGCATGTTTTCTGGCTGAAGAGTTGTGTTATTATTTATTACTGTTTGGAAAAAAAGAAATTGTGAAAAAACCAAAAATCGGTCTTCCGTGAGGTTAAGTGTGAAAAAAAGATAGCCTCAATCCTTTAAAAGAAAATTCTAATCTCATTTACAAATCAAATTACAAAAAATTAAAAGGCTGAAAAATGAAACTCTGTAACTGGACTGTTCACAGTCTTATCTATAGAAGTTAGGGACAGGAAATAGCAGGTCAACCAGGTCAGCAAAATGATTCCTGAAGCACACTGGCTGGGCTAGCACATTTTTAGATTTTTCTGAGAGTGACCAGGTGGTATGCAACCAGCCATTATCCCAACACCATGGGATTTGTCCACCCTCGGTCCCCTTCTGAAATGGGGCTGACAAATCTTTCATATAGACAGATGGATGACTCACATGAGGAATTTACTTCTCTCTCTTTTGTGCCATTTCCCTTAAATTCAGGGGATGGAGACACAGAACAGTCCAAACTTCAAAATTAGAGCTGTCATGGTATCTACATATCCAGGCACTTGATTTACACCTCCAGAAACTGGTGGAGTTCTGCTATAGCTTTATCGACTTTTAGTTTGCTGACAGACCAATCTGCTGTAACAAATAGTGGTGACACTTCAGAGGGCTGGGCAGCTTTCTTTTTCCATCAGTGACTTCTTGCACAGCCAAGCAAGAACAATATCGTGCTTTGCTAGAAGCCCATTTCAGGTTTCCTGCACTGGAGGAAGGTTCACACATACTGATCTTCTAGTAAAAATGGAAATATGAAAAACAGACTGATCAGCTCTCCATGACTGAAGAGCCTGAAGTACAGTCAGAAAAAGGAAAATACCACAGGCTGCTTTTTAAAAAGAGTGTTTCTATTTTCTCTGTTTCTGATGCAATGACACATACAGTTCTTGACAGCACGTTAATCCAACATGCAGCAGGATACTTTCCATTTTAAGTTGCTGGTTTTTTTTCCTTCTGAATTTGGCATGCAACTTGGCCTATGTCCAACATGGGAGGAATCCACACTAGAAGAATTTTGCAGGTGAGGCAATAAATTGCCAGTGTCAGAAGTAATAAACTGTGCAAACTCAAGTCAAAGAAAGGCAAAAATGCTGCCTGGATAGGACAGATGGCTGTGGGTACAGGCTGTCGCTGATCTGCAAAATATGAAAACTGGGGTTCTGCTTTAGTTTTAGTTTTTTAAGTCAGCTGACACATGAGGGTGTCAGAAAAACATCACTTGAAAAGCACCAGGTAGAGGCCTGGAAGTTTTCTTAAAACAGGAAGGTAGAACAGAGTCCAGGCTCATTAACACTTTTGTAAGTCTATTTTCACTGCAGTAGATCCAATGTTATTCTGTATCACACAACTGCTACATCCAAATGACTATTTAGAAGATAAAAAGACCTCATACTTTAGAAAACAATCACTCGCAGAGATCCTGACAGTGCATGTAATGTAAAAATGCCAATTTCAATGAGAACTCAGACGGGCCTCCAGGATGAGGAAGATGATTCTGCCTTCCAGATTTCCCTGGGGTGGAAGCCTGTCCCTCTTGATGTATGACACAGATAAGGAGCTTTCAGTAGCTCCTACTCAACATGGAAATGACAGATGTGATTTTTAACCTCGAGAAAATAAAACCAAGAGAGAAACGTAGCTGCATGCAGACCCTCATTTGCAAATCCTGCCCTGAAAACAGAGTTGTGAAAAAGAGTCCCAGCCCTATCAGCAGTGCCTTGACCGACAGGCCACATCACCAGGCAGAAGTGAAGAAAAGTCTACTCTTGGACATCTGCTGGGTTTTTCTATTGTTACAGTGTACGTCCTTCCAGAGACCCAGGAGGCTCAGCCAGAGCGCTGAAGCTCCATGTATTTCAACGCAAAGTACGTCAGACACATCCACGTCTCCTTCTCACATTGTTTGTACGAACAGTTGGGAAACGCAGCAGACATGAATTTCATTACTAGTCCAGCTGGCTTGTAGAGAAATAAATACAATTTGATACCCCATTTTAATAATATTCAGAAATCTACAGATGAATGTTGAAAAGTAAAATAAGGGTATCAGGATTTATTTTCAGCCTTTCTGTTCAATAAATTGTGTGCCACCACACATTATATTTTATTATACACACAAGTCTCTTTAGAACACCGTTTCTATTTTTCTTGCAAATGGGAGCCAGCTCCTTCTAGGTTATAATTTTATTGATATAGTGTCATAAGTGCATACAGCAAATATCTATAAAGTGTTGTTTCAATGAATCTTTTTTACTGTGGACTTTTTCTCAGGTGGTTTCCTCAATTCACACTTACCTAATCATGCTTCCTCCTCTGATCACAATCCTTTGATAATCAAGGCCCTATGTGTTTAGCTCGTGTCTTTTGTTCTTGAAAAATACCTTACTCAAGATGTCTTCAGGAAAAATAAGTGTTCATTTCTCTGCTGCACAGCTATTTATTGAGGCCTGACCCACTGAGTTCAATCAAAGTCTGTCCACAGTCATTAGAAGAAATCCGAGGAGGACCCTTAAGGAGAAGAGTTGCTTTTGGCAGAATCATTTGTGATTTTCAGTATTTTATGAAGTAAAATAAATAGGCTCATGAGGAGGACAATGTACTCTGGTATTCCACATATTACAACCCAGTCAGAACAAATATAAACTATATATGTCAAGTCATTATACAATGTGGTTTCATAACCAGGATGATAATACTTGACCCACCAGGCAATAAAAGCAGTCTCGTGCAGTGACAGGACTCTTTAAGTAGCAGCAGGATAAGCAAAAGCAATTACAGTTTCCAGAGCTACTGTGTATGGCTCAATAACCTGAAGTCTTCAGGCTGTGGAGGAAGACCAGAAGGTGGGTCAGAAAGCATCTGACAACAATTTAAGGAAGAGAGCAGCACAAAAGAAAGCACAGAACAATTCAGACTAAGTGAGATGGACTAAGTTGTTATATAGAATTTCATATTAAAAACACTAGAAAATTAGTTAATAAAACTCCGTAGTAAGAATAAAATTATTAAACATGCTAATTAATTGACCATTAAAAGGGTATTTTGAGGTCATGCAATTTGTAGCATATTTGGCATACTTGCAGCATACAAGACTGATTCTTTGTTTCCTCCAGAAACCAAGCTTATATTCTCTCATGCTGTCGATATATTCACTCATATCTCACTACACACAAAATCCGTACAAGGCAGAACACATAATTCTAATTTCCTTTTGCTTCAACCTAATGCTTTGACCTTAGTCAAGCTTAGTGCAGCACGTGGTGAAATCAGGTACTGTACTCCACATGTAAGCAAGAGACAATTCATATAAAATTAGAGCATAAATTTACATCCACTATGACTTAAAATTCAACTTAAGCTGAGGAGGAACAGCAGCACTGGTACTGAGATAAAAAAACGAATTCCCTGTTTTCAGTAATTTTGTGTTTTCTGACTAGGATCTGCTCTCTCTACTCCTTTTCATCTCTTGGTGTTTTCTCCAGACTTGACAGAAAAACAGACTGAGATTTATTTGCCACAGTGGGAGACTGCAGTATCATGACTCTTATCTAGTACCTGTGATGCCTGTGTTAGCTCCAAGCTTTCATTCTAGGAGTAACACAACGGGGCTTTTAATTAAACTTTCCAGAAAACAGATTGCTATTCTTTTGTCCTCAGTTGCCTGAGGAATCTACCCTCCACTACGTGGATCTCAAGAAGCTGTAAAAGGTATTTGATAAATACAAAAGGTATTTGGTACATACATTTATTGAAACTACCTGATAGGTCTGTGCACTGCACTGACATGAGCTCACAGCCAGCTCACATTTGCTCCGGCTGATTAGTGCTGCCACTAAGCTGCCTCCTTCTGCTGACCTTTGGTGTGCAGTCAACAGCGAAAGGGTATGGACGAACTTCACAGGCACTCGGAGAAAACGTGGGAATTCCTCTCCAGGCAGAGGCTGAGATGTACACAAAAGTTTTAGCCTCTTCCTTTTATTCTCCAGGTGTAAATCGTCCACGCTCTGTCAAGAGTAATCTCCCCGATATCTCTCAATTGCTGAACATGGCTGCTGTGAATTCTCTGGGAAGCCTCATAATTTCAGAGTGGTGCTTACCCCACAACTCTTTGCTTTAATGTCTGATAACTAAATAATGTCATCAGGTCCATGGACATAGCTCCCACTGGCTTCAAAAGCAAATACAGAAGGGAAATTTACTTCATCTATGTAAATGAGGCCTTATCATGCTACGCAATACTGCAGACACTAAGGAAGTTATGCTAGCAGAACTCTTTATAGAAGGCAATTCTGCTTAATGCAAGAAAGAAAAATGACAGAAATTGTGAAGAAGGGAATAGGAGAGCACATTTACCCCTTTAAAAGGTTGCAGCCATAAAAGCAGTGCTTAATTCAAAAGCTAGATGCTAAGTGCAGTAAGCTGAATATTAAAATAAAGTTTATTTCACAGTAAACTCATGAACTTCAAGAGTGCAGTGAACTGTGTGCCTTGTATACACATATTAAGCAAAAAACCTCTTGGTTAAACTAGTGTTCAAGGTATAATTCAGAGACAAAAAAAGCAAGACAATGACAAGGATATGCCAGAATCAATGATTTTTGGGTGCTAAAAGCTAAGTTTTATGACATTAAGCATTGTTTCTAGACTTATTCAGTACCAATAGTGTTAGCCAAGGACTACGAGGAAAATAGCTTCATTGGTGAAAGAGTCTTTCTATTAAAGATATATTACAACGACATTTTTTGAAATTTGGTAATTTTAATAACTTCGCTCTTTCTAAGCTTTAAGGTGGCATCCCCATAACAAGTTGTCTCAGCACACTGAAAAAGGATGTTTGCCATAACCATAGTGCTTGCCAGAGAATAAAAACCTCCACTTGCTTTTAGTGAAACTGACATTTATTGTGCATTTTCCTTCTCATCTTGTTTCCTTCCCCTCACGGCTTGTTCGTGGATACTTAAACATATTGCCTCACGTACCTTTCCACAGGCACACCCCCGCGATCTCTGTCAGAGAAAGTCTACCAGAGTAGATGGCTATTTGGTTTATCCCAATTTGGCCTTTCACGTGTTTTTAGGAGCATGTAAGCATTGAATGAAGGTGCAAATGCCATCTGCATGCCTCATTTTCTTTGTGGGTTAAGCCTCGCTTCCAGAAAGAATCGGACAGTGATAGTACCGAGATGTCTTACGCAAAGTTGTACCTTCCTCTCACATCGTTCTCCCACAATAACACTCTATCTCAACTAGGCAAACCACCAGAACTGTTTTGCTCTGCTGGACAGGAGACCTGCCATTTTCTCTTGAAAATGCCAGGAGACATTTATTCTTAACGACATCTCTGTGCACAAATGTACTTAACGGGTAGTTGCAAGAGAGTAATTTACATGTGTTCAGAAGTAGCGATGTGTGGGGGTGAGCATTTGTCTCAAAGGTCACGTCAGCTGATATACAGGTAACGATTTGTCTGAAAGCATTTACAATTAATTGCTTCTTCTTGAGACTTGTTGCGCTTGCCTGAAAAGTTTCTAGATTAGCTGTCTGTTAATTGAGCATTCAGAGGGGATTTAAATTCAGCATCAACATTACTGACATATTGGACACTAATTTAAGCACCAGTAAACTTGGGAGTATTCAGTGATTAGTAAATATGTGTCTAATTATACAGCGCTAAGTGGCAGTTTGAAGGAAATTTTAAATTACTTCCTTATTATTCTTTATTTTTTAATCCTCCTTACCTGCAGTAGGGATACTTTAACTTGATTCTCCATCTCAAGTTTAGGAGAATCAGTCCTGATGTCACTTCTAGGGTTGCAAAAAGAAAATAAATCATAAAAATAATTATTTTTCTACTAAGTTTATAACAAAATATTAATTTTAGAGGGGCAGGATAAGATGTCTTTTGTGTAGAATTCTCAGTGTTGGGAATTTCTATTCAGATAGGGAAAAATCAGCATGCTTCCTAAATATAAATCATATATCTGTTGTTATGCTTCCAGTCTCCTTCCCTGACTATGTTGTTCAAGTCACTACTCCTAATAAAGTAATGTTGTTAGGGGATCCCAAAACATGCTGTAATCCAAGGAAGCATAAGTAGGGAGAAAAATAGAGTTGCTGGCAAATCAGCCTCTGGAGAAAACGGGCAGAAGAGCACACCTGATCTACAAGTCCCAGAGGAAACTGTTGTAGTGATTCCATATATAAAAATAGCCTATCAATGCCGAATAAAGAATTTTCAAGTCCCATAATTTACTTTCACAGAAAAGCTATCTCTCAGGCGAGTAAATCATCTTTTATAATAAACTCTAGATGTCACCCAGATAATGGGTTCCAAAAAACAAGTGATTGCTCTTCGGTGCAGACACTCCCAGGTTTTATTTGGTCCTGACATTTTCAAGCATGCTCTAACTTCAGTTCTCATTATTTGTACTGTAACCCCATTAAAACTTTGACAGTCATGATTTTCCTTCATATTTTTAGTACCCTCAGTCTAAACTATCACAGGCCCTCATAAACAGAGATGAAAGGATCCTAAACCCAGCTCTAATTTAGAGGAATCCTGTCCTTTTCCTAATTTAAGAGTCCAAACAGCGGGCTACGACCTTATACAAACTGCATCACGAATGGAAAAAACTTGTTATTAAGAGCTCCTATCTGCTGGTTTTGGTTGGGACAGAGTTAATTTTCTTTCTAGTAGCTAACGTGGGATGATGTTTTGAATTTGTGCTGAAAAGAGCATTGAGAATTCAGGGGTGTTTTAGTTACTGCTAAGCAGTGCTTACACTGAGTCAAGGCCTTTTCTGGCTCAGCCCACCAGCGAGGATGCTGGGGGAGCCCAAGGAGCTGGGAGGGGACACAGCCAGGACAGCCAACCCCAACGCACCAAAGGGCTACCCCAGACCACAGGGCGTCATATAAAGCTCAACATATAAAAGTGGGGAAGGAGGAGGAAGGGGGGATGTTCAGAGGGCTGGCATTTGTCTTACAAGTCACCATTAGACATGACAGAGCCTGGCTTTTCTTGAGATGCTGAACACCTGCCTGCCCATGGGAAGAGAGCAATGGATTCCTTGCTTTGCCTTGCTTGCATGTGCGCTTTTGTTTTACTCATTAAACTGTCTTTATCTCAACCTATGAATTTTCTCTTTTATTTTTCCAATTCTCTCCCCCATCGCAGTGGGAAGGAGTGAGCGAGTGGCTGCGCGGGGCTTAGTTACTGGCTGGGGTTAAACCACAAGTCTCAATTATTATTGTATTAAGATGGCCACAAATTAAAAGCATTTTCTCTCAGAAGATTGCACAAAAGTTTGAGGATAGAACTGCAAATTACATATAAACAAGTACATAGCTTTTCATATCATACATGCTTTAGAAATCCACCCATATACTAAGAAATGCCAAACTGTTACTGAAATAGAAACTAAATTTATTAAAATATTGTTTAATTTAAAATAGCTCCACATCCAAGATGTACAAAGGATAATCTCTTTTATCCCTTGCTTTGATGAATGTGGCCTGTGATCTTGTGAGCTTCTAAAGATGATCAAATTGAGCAGAGAACCCCATGAATCCTAACAGACTACTCAGAGTGATGTCCTTAATGAACACAGTATGAGGTATTTAGACCATCTTGAGGACAACTGCTTCCATCTAGCTACTCGTATCTTCAAATAGCTATTTAGTCAAGATACGCTGTGGGTCAGCTATTGAAGCACTCTTCTAGTCAACATCCCCTTCTATAAAGAAAATTAAATTTGAATATTTCCCCATGTCTGCCAGAATTCCTGTCACTAGAAACATTTGCTTTGACTTATTTGGTTTTACATTTTTTATTTTATTATTTTACTAATTGTCCTTTGGTTTATTTATTATTATTATTACTACGATGGTTTTATGGGGGAAAAGTAAAGGAAAAGAAAGAAAAATAAAAGTAAAAATTACATGCCACGTGAAAATATTATTTAAAGTACTGCTGTCCATATTTCTGTCACCAGCTGCAAAATTACTATTTTCACCTGAGTATTATTTTTTAACAGAATAAAATGTTTATGCAGTGTAATATATACAAGCTGAGAGTCTCTGAGCAATGCCTGTGCTTGCTAGGAACTGTTCTCAACATTGCACACGACTTTGACCCTGTTGCCTTTGTTAATGAGAGCTGCAGAGGCCTCTCTGCAGAGGAGTGTGGTGGAAACAACTACTTGCTTTTGCACCGATCAGATTTTGCTTCAGCTGCCACCAGCACTGATGATGCAGCCAAGTTCATGCAGGACCAACTTAACTTCTGCACTAGGAGTTACACTCAGCTTCTGAGGAGATATAACCTGTTTAAAATCTCTCTCTCCTGTAATTTGTGCTGTCTATAGGCATAAAATTACAGATCACAGACCAGAGGCAGAGTTTCCTGCTGGGAAACCGTCCACAGTCTGAACTGTGATGGCCTCTTGTGTACCTCTACAGTGCACTCTATCCATGTGCACATTTCTCCTTCCAAGCAACCAGGCCCTCCATTCAAAACTTGACTCACTCGTACTACTGTAGCTTCTGAATCTTGGGCTGATACAACTGGTTGAATCAAACAGGTATTTCCCCTCTCCCCTCAGAAAATAAATATGATAGTGTGACCCTATGATTATGCAGATAGCACTTCCCAATCCTTACTGTCTTGATTTTACAATTAAATACACATCTTGACATAAGTTTTTCCAGTTTCCAGTAAAATGTTGTAGTAACACTTCAGAGGTACCAGAGAATCATAAAAAATAGAGATGAGTTCTATTACATGAAATTACCTCTAAAGTTACCTCAAGATTTTTGTTTGTCCAGGTTTTAAGTAACAGTATCTCTTCAGCAGAGTAATAACATCAGTTGAAGATGACCATCATATTAGAAGAAGTTCTGTGCTGATATGGTGTTTCATATATATAACTGAATCTCCTTTCTTGTAAAGTTACCGTGGCACATTATGGGTAATCGATATTTAACTTCACATAGTCAGTAAAAAAGCCTATCTTTTTCTTTGTGATGTGTCCCTTCTTTTTCATAATGTCACCTTTTTGTTCTTTTTCACCAGAGAGAAGAAAATATTCAGCCCTGCTTTTAATGAGACAGTGCTTATAATGAGAGTGTTCCATTTATCCATAACAGATCTATGTAAAAGTCCTGGCAGAATCTATGCAAAAATGACATTTTCATTTACCGTGTGAGACCTGTTCATTAAACTATGAAAGAAGTGCAAGAGGTGATATGTTCTCTGGCACAGCATTTTCTGCTGAAGCACACACGTACCTTCAGATGGGTCAAGCTGTTAACAGCCACTGCTACTCAAACTGTGAAGTTGTAAGTTGGAAAGATAGCAAATAAGGATGGTAACCCACAAGATGCTGTTGGTAAAAGTTTAGAGAGATGCGGTCATTGCATTACCTTGACTGCTGGATTTGGGTCATCCTCTGGCAAGCCAAAAACATAGAACAGCTGCAGTTTTTTTCTGTGAAGAGAAATGTTAACATATAGTTACAATGTAAGTTGTGTTATTTGTTTAAAAATGCTGCTAGCAATCAGTAAATAATAAAATGTGGATTGTATACCTTCTGAATTGATTGTAAACTAAACTCTACTGATGGCTTTTGGCAAATTAGAAGTTATGTATTGGGCACTGTAATACAAATTAGCCCTTGTGTGCAGAGGTCACAGAAAACTTTGTAAGATTTAAGATGCTATCATACTGGAATTCACTCGAGGAGTACTTTTGACAGAGACTTACAGTTCTAAGTAGCTATAAAGATATATTTCAAGGAAGGTTATAAAGCTTATTAGCAACAACTTTCAATGCCACTGTCACCTGTTGCTCACAAATTTTTGTTAGAAGGAAGAGATCATAAACACCCCTCTGGTGCACTCTGCTTTAGTCAGTGCATTTCAAGAGTCTAACGCTTACCTAGGCATTTTTTCTCCCCCATATAGGTGCATTTCTTTCAAGAGATCAATGATTAAGTAAATATGCATACAGCTCTATTCTTCACAATTTTATCATGTTGCATAGTGTCTGCACTGGCTTCAGTACTGTTACTTCAAGAGTTCAGTAATATTCACCATGAGTGAAGAATGTCAGTCTTAATCAGCTGTTTATTTGGGAAGTAATTATTATGTAATGGTTACCAGTGTTTGCTACCGGGAAAACCTTAAAGTGGAATCAATCTGCAGATGCCTATTTACTCTTTTCAGACGTTCCTGATTGAATACGGCAGCTACGTTAGGATCAATAAATCTTGTAGTCTGAAGTATTCTTGCCATTCATGCCTCTAGGTAGATGGAAAGCAGCTGACTAACATTCACTGTGTATAAATTTTCTACATGTACACTGTGTATAAATTTTTTACATGACTATCAACTCAGATTTTCATATAGTGTATTTCATACTTGAAGATCATTGCCTGTGAAACCCAGCATTAAACACATTCTAAATGGAAGTGTATGAACATGTGGCAAAGATCAGCAATCTACCAGCAATTTTATTTGAAGACAAAATTAAAGGTCAGTCTGAGGTCTTCTCCGGTGCCCCAGGATTTGCCAGGCTTTGTCTGGACTTGTCTTTGTCTGCGTGTGGCTTTGTGTTATTTTGTTTAGCTGTTGCAGAAATTATTTGATTATAAGGTGTCTACTATCTGAATTGTTTCAGCTTTTGCTTAGCTTTGCACAACTGTGGGATGTAATGCTTAATGTTTTATACTCTGATGCACTGTAATGCTTATTGTTATGTACTCTTGAGCAAAAAAAACGTGTCACACAGGCCCGAGTGACTACTCTTATGCTTGCGGGGGGCCAGGCGGGGAATCATCACAGGGTTTACTGAGGACGTGCACCAGGCAAGCTCAGAAGGAAGGTGCAGCTCCTTCTCCAGGTCATATCTGGGCTGAGAGGTAGCAAGGAGTTAGTGAAAGAAAGTGATGGGTACCAAGAAAAAAAGAGCATGACTGCCTTGTACTTACACAATCATTTATGCTTCTGGAGTGAAGACAATGCAGAAGTTTAGCAGGCCTTTGCCCAGGGCTACTTCCTGTGCAAGGCAGTGGCAAAATAACTGTGAGACGGTGCCATTTGACCTTCGTCTCTACTACTCCCTTGATTTACATTCTTCAGTCCTGAGTCTCTGGGTTTTTGCTGCTAGTTCCTTATAACATACTCAAGCTATTTCACTCAAGTCACTATTATCAAAAAAGGTGCTCCTCTAGAAGTTTAACCCAGTAAAGCGTGGTCACAAAAGATCCTCTATAAAATACATGACTTAATCTAAGTCCTGTATCTGTTCAAAAAGAAACTATATGGATGTGTTTAAAGTACCCAACCTATTTTAAAGCCTTATAAATAATATCATCTATTTTCAGACTAAGCAAAGACATTAGTTAGAAAATAGCAGCTTTCTTCAAGAGGAACTGTATCTCTCCTTCAGGCTCTTCAACCAAAGAACTAGCATGTACCAACCAAAAATCTATGTAACTGCAATTGGTTTGGCCACAGAAATTCAGTTATATTCATAACCTTTTAAAAAACGTATACGAAACACTTCTGTTAGATATATTACTAAAATATTTGTGGTGAATTTCATTTTACCTTGTTGTAAAAGCACTTGGTCTCCTCCTCAGTATTCCTCCATTCCACAAAAGTAGTAGAAACACATATATAAGATCAAGACCTCTTCATCGATTTTCCAGCTCACCAAAACCAGCAAAACATATTGTACTCAGACCATGTTAAAATGAAAGGAGGAAGAAAAGATTTGATGCCAGGACAGGAAAAAACTGTGGAGCCTGTTGAAAAGTTGAGATCTATGAATGAGAGGATATACAATGAAAACTGAACTAAATATTTGCTGAGAAAATTACTGCTATGAGTACTTAAAAATGTATGAATTTGATGCTGCTTTTGTGGAAACAGAAGCACTTTACCTTAAAAATAGCTATGTCCCTCTTGTGTGTAAAGCTCTTCTAATGTAACTCTGCTCAGCACTGCAGAGCATTAAGACAACATGCTTTGATTTCTTGCAGGAGAGAGCTGAAGATGATGAAAAAGGACTATCGCAAGGGGCCAACAAATAACTTCTGCTCCTTATAAAAAGGCAAAATAGAGGTGTGTTTCTCCATGTCAGTTGATCTTGCAGCAATATCTTCCACTTTACTTAGGGCTGCTGGGAGGAGATGTTCACTGGGAGGAAGGATGAAAGCAGAGCCAAGAAATACAGCTTGAAATGTGAATCAAGTCATGCTGTAGGCAGTTTCATTCACGGTTGAGTGCTTGTATGCATTATGAATATGACCATCCTTCCTTTCACTCAATTATCTTCCATAACCCTCTGCCAAGTACAGGTGTTTCTGCCTTTCCCTGTAGTACTCAGTATTACTGTGCAGATTGTGAGTAGGCCTGAGATACATATGCTCAACTGAAAGATGCTGAGAAAACGTGGAAAATGGCAAAACCTCCAAAATGTGCCCACACCGTGCCTGAGAGTAATCATGCCATGACAGTGGGGACACCTTCTAAACACCACATACCTCAATCAGAGTAGGAAAGATCAAGGGAGACAATAGTATCTCTTTTTCATTGTACACCATGATGTAAAGATCTTCACGTCAATGCTGCAAGAGTTAATGCGAGTATCAGAAACAGTCCTGTTCTCAACCTACTGCCAAAACCTCGTCCCCCTCACAGCCGACCTCGGGTGTCTCCGACACACTGCTCAGTCTGCCTTTCCTGAAGAGTGGAAACTCTGAAGCACTCCCACAGTCAGGTAACTAAGGCTACTTGCCCCTGCTTATTTCAAAGAAAAGCATGCGTGGGCTGCCGTTTCTCTGCAAGAGAGAAAATCGATGGAAGAACTCAGCACCTTGTTGCAAAGTTGTTGAACAATTCGGGCAATCATAAATGGAATAGCTGCTCCCACTGGTCTAGCATGACTTCTCCTAAGAAAAGTTAGTGCAAACAGAAGTTAACTAACAAATTGCACCTTGGAAGTTTAAGAAATACTCAGAATGACTCACGATACTTATAAAAGGCCCTGACAACTGCCCAGGAACTCACGTCAAGGTTAAGTTTAATAACATCTGACTTGTCTATTTTCAGGTATTGTTCTGAAGTATGTAAAACATTTTTCCTACAGATCACTGACCTAAAATTAATGAATGTTAAAACACTAGTTTGTCTAGTAATCTTGACTGTAGTAAAAGATAAGGAAGGAACTATTTTTTTAAGTCATACTAAGAGCTGCTATCATTTTCATTTTAGTTATGAAGCCTGACTATGTTATCAACAGAGATCTAGCTGTCATCATCAAAAATTCAGTGACTGCTGCCATAAGAAGTAAAGCCAAAATAAATATATTAGACTTTGCAATTAGGTGGATATTTTTATACTTATGGAGATATAATAGACAAAAGGCTAGGGAAGGTTAGCAGGAGATTTGAGTGTATACACCACTGTATATCCACTTGAGAGAAAATGAAGTAGCAGAATATTATTTTGAAAGTGGTATCCACTGCGTTCCCAAAGAGCTACAGCTAATTATCGTCCCTGAAAAAAATGAGTATGTACAACATTTATGCAAATAGACTGAAGCCCCAGGTATCAGCTCTAAGATTTAACAAACCTATAATCCAGGGGCTCTCTCATTGTGACTTTAGAAAGAGAATCCAAAGCAGTCACAGAGTATCTAGATTGTTAAATATTTCTAGTTCCTTAAGATGGGTATATATTTTATATTTATATCTCTCTATATTTATGCAACATACGCCTAGTACTTGAGATGAAAAGCTGAGGATGATTTTTATATGGGATCGATATAGCTTATAGCTATTTACACAACCTACTCTCCTACTGGAAAGATCAAGAAAAATAAATACAAGAAATAAGAAGGCACATTTTATGATGAGTAAAAATACTGAACTTTTGAGCATATACACATATGACATGGAAATAAATAATAATGCATCAACACATGAGATGTTAAATTTCTGGCTTTAGGCTCTCTCCTCCCCAGAACATCCTGAAGCTTCAGATACCCACAAGGGGGGTGTGTGAGTATGTGTATATGCACATATGCTGCCCATTCCTTACTGCATTATATAAATGAATTATGTGGCTTTTATGTTATGCAAGAGCTGGTTCTGCCAAGAGCTCTATATGCATATTTTGTATGTGCAATGAATTACACAGACTCTTTTGCCATTGCTGAACTGCTGAGGGGGGAAAATGATAAATGTTAATGAAAAATTCAATAATAGACACTACTGAATTCAATGGCAATACTGTCATACTCTTCACGGGGACCAAGATTTCAGCTCTACTCTTTATCATGAGCAGAGACAAGGAAGAGTAAAGCTGCTTCATTACTCTCTAATTCACGCAAATTATTCTTTTCCTTCTGTACTGGAGGAACACTGGTGCCATGAGTTTAAATAAATTATTAGTCCTTACAATTTGAAAATACTTCTCTCCCACTGAACTCGACTGTGAAGCTCTGAGCCGAGTCGAGAAAAAACAGGAAAGTGACCCAACTGAGAAATAGATTACAAGAAAGAAGGGGAGGGATTTTCTCATAAAAAGGACAGTGGTTGTGCATTAGAGGGCACATCACATAATTTCCCCTCTGTATATCTTGTATTTTAATAAGAGGTTATTCCCAGAGAAACTGCAGGTTGATATATTAGTTCCTGGAAGGAATTTACCGAGTAGTCGTGCATCTCCTAAGCTCCCTTCTTTTTATACTGAATGCATCCAGCTCTCTCAGGTTCAATGCAGATGTTTTATCTTTCTATCCTTTCATCACTGTTTGTTCCTGTCTTCAGAGTTTTTAAGAGCGCTGAAGAACAACATGCAAATTTCTGGTTTCACCAAAGATGGGCCAAGTCCTTACTCATTTCCCTAGCTTGATGTAAAACCTCCTGATCCACTTAAGGCCTGATACAAAGCTCTTGAAGTCCATTGGCCATCTGGTATCATGGGTTACATCCAAATCCTTTGTAGAGACATCAGAATGCAGATCAGACTGGATTTTTTTTTTCTCCGACAGGATCTAACCGCAACCTCTACTCTGAAATCCACGAGCCTGACACTGCTGAAGTAAACATTTCCTCATTTATTGACTAGTACTAATTCCTTAGTTTGTTACCTTCGGATAGCAATTACATTGCTCAAATTTAAAATCTTTATCCTCCACTTAGAAAGAGGGTTGACATACTGGAAAAAGTTCAGAAAAAAGTCATGAGTGTTATCCAAGATCCAGAACATCCATTTTAAATTGATTATTTTAGTTAACACAGAGAAGATACCAGATGCATTGCTCCTGATCTGCAGGGACCTAAACAGGGATGAAATTTTTAATAATAGCAGGCTCCATAGTATAACAAAATATAATAACTGGAAGTTTAAAATTGAAAACCTTGGGTGACTTGAGCAGAGTAGGCAAGAAACTCTTGGAATTATTTGCTTAAGAACATGCACATTCTTATTTATAAAAGCTTAAATCAAGACATAGCCCATAGCCCGTGCAAAGCTGTTTTCCTGCTGCAGACACAGGTGATCAAATTCTATGACCTGTATATGCAGGAAATCCAACTCAGTTTCCATGCCTTTTTCTTTTTTTCCCAGCATGTCAATCCTTTTAAACCTACTCGCACCTTGTCCTACAATTTTTATGCATAAATACCTAAAATTCAGTAAACTTCTTATTTAGGTTTCACTTTTACCAATTTTAAATTTTAATAACTGTCTCTTTATGTGAGGTCTTTGTCTTATCAGGAAATCAGGTCAGAATCAGTCCCAAACCTTGGGCAGAAAGTGCATCCTCTTATTTGAAACACAGAAACTGAGCCAGTTATATGAACTGTCTAATAATAATTAGCGTTACCCACCATGTGACCCCTTTTTTTGAAGCATATTATGGAGAAAATCCTTTGTTAAATATTCCATTTTAACCAAATGGGTTATAGAGGTCGCTATGTTTTATTCCAGATGGATATTAATTTCTTCCTGAATGTTTGCTTCCTCTAGAAACCTCCTCATACATAATATTGAATAACTATGCCGAATTGCCATGCTTCGTTCGTATGAATCTGTTCAGCTGCAGCAGATAATGTTTGCAAGCGTTCCTCTTAAAGCTCAGGGTACATTCAATCTGCGGCATAAAATGTCAGACTACAAAATAATTTTCTTTAAATGTTTGAATTGTTTAAGGACACATGCAAATCAATACAAACAAAAAATAAAAGCAAGTCTATAGCTAAAACTCTTTGACTAATCCTCTTTTCTCCCACACCTTCCACACAGACTGTAGATGACTTACTGTAGCATGAATTAGAGATCTTGAGCCAATAGGCCTTTTAGGCTGAAAATCACCAAGGCACAACAGACAGCTGCTCCTACAATCAACAGAAAGCACAGACTGAGAAAATACTACTTGATACTATCTTCAGTCTTCACCTGGACCTGGAATCCATGAAATAGTCAAAAGATGTTCCAACCGTTTTTTGCTTTGGGGCAGACCAGTAAAGCCTTACAGCAGAAGGCGGCTCAAAGGAGATGGGCAAGGGCATTCCCATAAAGATCAGGGAATTACATAGGGTGACTGAGCACAACTGTCGCAAACCAAACTGACTTCATCTCAACAAAAAAGGGGACCAGAGGATGGCCTCTGTTTTAGGTAAACAGCTATCAGTGGCTGAGTGGATTAACTGGTAATGCAAATGTTTCCCCCTGAGTTCATCAAGAGTGTGACTGTCTCCCTGAGTTGGCCAGACCAGCATGGGGGGAGCTTATATGTGG
The DNA here is from genome assembly GCF_000703405.1 of Apaloderma vittatum. Classification (NCBI taxonomy): domain Eukaryota; kingdom Metazoa; phylum Chordata; class Aves; order Trogoniformes; family Trogonidae; genus Apaloderma; species Apaloderma vittatum. Next base: position 24,960 of record NW_009721065.1, read on the forward strand.
CTGAGGCCCACACAAGGTGTAAAACTTAACAATTTAACACAAGAATTTCGAGGACAACAACAGGCTTCAGCTGCTTCAAACCACGTTTTCCTTCTCAGCAACTGGGGATGACCTGTGTTGTGACAGCGAGCACATTATGGAGACCAGTAGTAATGGGGATGCTTTGGTATCACCACTGAACCGTGCACTGCAATTGCTGTGTTTTGTTATGTTGGTACTGTGATTTCACTATGATTTGTATCATTCTGATAAATCAAAAATCCCATGTCATGACAAACATCTTCAAATAAGTGAACTCAGTGTGAAACATTACACTCTACATGCAGAATATCTAAGAGAACCTGGTCAAAGTACTGGTTTCTGGCAAAGCTACAGGAACTTCATACATACATCTGTCGATCCATCTGTGTGTGCACGTGAGTGTCCTCATAGGAGTAGTAATAGGTTTTTTTCCTCAACTTCATGTGCAAAACGAGATCACATCTCATAATACAAAGTTCCTCAACTGACTGAAGCAGCAGGGAGACTACAAAAATAAAGGCAAAGAAAATGAGTCTTTTATTCTACAGATTTTTGTACTTTTTTTCTTTAACTGAGCAGTGTCATTTTCATTAATGCTGAGTAGTGCCAGCTTCATTGTCCTTTTTATTCATTTCTCTACTCAGTGGCCTTAGACACATAACACAATAGCAGAGTTTTGTACTAATGCAATTTTTTATTTCATAAGAGTGTACGTGGATTTTCTCTTCCCATTACAAACTTAATTGAAAACCCAAAATGTACAGATCTTCCATGAAATTATATTAGAAAAAGAATGTTTCAGGTCAATTAAAGATTCTTTACAGATCACAGTGAAACGTTTTGTTTGGAATTGAAGTTTTGTACACTTTCTACTTGTATTTGAATTATTTTTGTTTTCAGAAGTCATTTTAAAACAAAAACTGATCCAAAAATGGCATAATGGATACCTACTGTGCTGTTCTACAGAACCAAAATTGTGGGAATGAAGATGTATGCACCCACATTCTTCTTGTAAGATAATCTTTGGCAATACGTTTACTGTCTTAAATAAAAATATATTTTAAGTATACTCTGAGTAGGATGTAAATGGAGGCACGGACTGTGGCTGATTTGGCTTTCATCAATATTCTACAGCAAGCCTTCCGTGTTTTTTCATGGGGCTAGGATGTTAGCATGCACTAGGGAAGATAACCACTACAGCAGTCCTCTTCTATTTCAAACACGGCTAAAGAAAAAACATAATTTAATTTGCACAGATACTGATTTCAGGTAACATTTTTCGTATCTCCATAGAAGAATGTTTTAGTGAGAGATTCTGTAGCTCTGTAGGAGCAGTGTGCTTGTGTTACACTTTGTAACTCCATGTGTCATCCTTACGCTATCTGGCACTTCTTTTTTTTTCCATTTTGTGGAGTAGCCGGTGGGCTACTTGCAATATCAGCATTATCCAACATGAGAAAGAAAGCAAAAAATAGGGCCCTTGTGTTCAAGTTAAGCACAACTCTGGCCCATTGCTTGTAACAGTCTTCCGTCTTCCTACATAATATTCCCCACTTTCATCATTTTCCTTTATAATGAACACTAAGAAAAAGTCGTTTTGAACATTTTTTTTTATCCATCTCGGAGTCTTCATTTATACAGTCCCTTTGTTACTTTTCAGTGGTCTCTCTATTCTCTCTAGATATTTCTAGAACCCTTTTGTATTTCTTTTACTCACCCAGGTAGCATTGTTACATTTGATTGCGCTTTCTTTGCTTCCCTTACTTTACCTCTGCTTTGTTTGCCAGCTAGATTCCATCTAGTCCTTTCAATCTATTCATGTGTTAGTTTGGGGGGGGTTGGTGTTTTTTTTTTTTCTTTTTTCTTTTCCCCGGGGTTGAAATGAATAATGCAAATTACTTTGCTGCTACCTAACAAAAATAACTATGTAGCTTTAGGTCTAGTTCTTTATTGCTTTACTTGCCTCCCTGCAGTGACTGGTGTGTTTTGATCGACTTTCATCAGTCTTTACTGTAGCTTAACAGCTGAATTTAATTGACTGCAGTATTTTATTAAAACATATCTTGATTTCATAGCTCAAACAGCAAAACAGAAAACTACAGTTTCTAGTAATCATGTCTCTTGTTTTCTCAGGAAAATGGCTTATTTATTTTAGAGTAAGAAAAGGAATTGCATGTTAATGCAGATATAGATAAAACCTATTCAAATTCTTACAGTCTTATATTTTCATTTTCTTTGAAATACCTTAGCTTTAGCTAAGGAAATATATATAAAAGCCAAGACAACATTATAAATAAGGTACAGTAAATGCTAAATTGCTGTACGTCCATTATACAGCACATCTGGCACGAATGCCAGCTCTGCATGCAATACCTCCTGTGATTAGAACATCTCGATACATTACATTACTAATATTCTACCCTACAACACTGTCTTTCAACTATAAAACCTCAGAGTGCTTTATGAATAGAAATATAAAGTAGAACCTGGCCCCAAACACTACTGCCATTTAGAATTTAATTAAGTGATGTAGTAGATAGTGAAGTGTCTTAATACCAGGCATCGACCTAAATATATTTTTCTCTTACATGGATTCTACCCCTCTCTATTTGCCAAAACCTACATCATATTTTGAAATCCATTCTCACCAATTCACATTTGGATCACTTCATTTACAGTGCTTTTGCAAACCCTTTCCTCTATCCGTTACTTGTTATATCTAACACCATCACCAATCTCCTAGTGTTCTGAAAAGTATTAAAATGCCACAGTCAGAACTTTGCAATGGTGCCGCATTCTGGGATTTCTGAATGGATGTGAAATCCCTTATGTAAATGTTTATACAGGGACTGAAGTGATGTCTTAAAAAATTCTAGTCAGGCTACAATAAGGAAATTCTTATTAAAGAGGACAACGGTATCATTCCTGACTTGGAAAAACAAATAACTGCTCTCCAAAATTACTGGTAGGTGAACATATTGTGAAAGTATTTGGGTCAATGATTTGCAATGTAGTTTTTCAGGAATTTCTGTTTGTTTTGGGGGTCTGTATGCTTCTTTTTAATGAAGTCAGCTAGTGCATACTCCGTAACATTTTAATTCTATTCTGAAATGATTCTCAGCAAGCTTTGAGGTTTTATACTAGAGGCAGGAGTGTACGCAGTTTTATTCCTTTAACAGATCTGTAGTTCTGCAGCATATAACTGAGACATATTTGTGAGCACACAGCATGCACCGACTTGAACATTAATATCAGAATGAGATCATTTGCAAGTAACGGGGATTTCAGCTCTGAACTGTGATCACCTTCTTCACTAAGAGAATCCTGCATAGGCCTGACTCTGTGTTTGGTGTCACACTCAGGAATGAATTCAAACTGTGTCATCTGCCCATACAAACTCATGCACTGCAGGAATCGATATTTGATTATTAGCATAATTGAATTTTAAATTGTTACCTAAAAAAGGGTAGCATAACTGATACGTTGCACTTGAGTCAAGTAATGGGGATGGCGTATGTATACAGGTGGGGTGTCAGTAAAAGCCAAATAAGCTAAGAAGGAATGAAACAGGCATCTCACAGACAGATATATCAGGCAAGTCAAAAGCTCCTTGGTTAAATGAGAGCTCCTGGCAACACCATTTAACACAAATTTTAAAAACATTACAGAAAAATGTCTTAGTATACTTCATAGAGGCTGCTGGTTAGTGATCTATTAGATCTCATTTGATTGATTTCTCTTAAGATAAGGAGTATACTGGCTTGCAAAAAGAAAACCAGGAGGATATATACTAAACTAATTTATACAGGCTGTATATTGCGAGCAATTTTATTCATTGTAGAAATAAATCTACTCCTCTGTCTGAAACTATCAATTAAAATGGTAGCCATTATTCATGAAAAGAAATATATAGTGTGTTATTCATGACAGGAGAATGTATCATGTGTAAGTGGTCAATAAATCATTTTAGGGGGAAAGCGATATGGAAAACGGTGGCACTTAAGCTTTCAATTTTCATTAAAACTGTAACTGCAGCAAGCTGTTCACCAGGGATTCAGTCTCTGCCACACAAACCCACGTGAGTGTTCCTTGTTGTTCAGAAGTTTGAGAAAACCTCTACTCCTTTGTCTAGTACCCGTCTCTGCTGACTTCGAAAACCTGCCAGATGCCCTGCAAAGGGGCAATGCAGGGCAATGCTCTCATCTACTCTGTGCTCAGCTCCTGCTTGGTTTTGAAATCCGCATGGCTTTGAGTGTGAATCCACAACGTGCACCACATTTGCCACGAGAAGCATGTAAAAATTTGCTGGTGGAGTTAATGCTATTAGTAAAACAGCGCAACAGGCAAAAGTTTGTTTCACAGATCATTTCGCTACATTTTCTTATTTTCCTTATCTACTTTTCTTCTCGCTCTGTCAAAATATGTCCTTAATCCACAACTGGTAGCTAACTGTGCTCCTGTTAAAATCAATAGGCCACCTACTCTTAAGTGATCACACTTTCATTCTCAAAATACTTAATTCCAACTGCTTTGCTTTGACAAGATTTCCAGCAAAGGTTAAATTTCATGACAGTGACCATACTGGCAACTCAGATCCTGCTAAGCCACCATCACAGGCATATGCTGCATTTCATATACTATATTCTATGCCATACCATGAAAAGATATTATGCCTATAAATCTAGCTGCTACCTAGGAGACCCGGTTATAGAAAATGTTGCAAATAGGATTAGCACAGTAATGTAGTTACATACCAACCCATCTTCTTTCTCCTCCTCCAAACACTTCTGATGGCAGACAGTCCTTTCCGTTCCGCTGCCTTGCGGGAGCAGTGAGGTGGAGAGAGGGGCAGGACCAGAAGGCTGGGTTTTTTTCTTTTCCAGTGCTCAGGTCCCATCTCGCTGGCCGTGCAGAGCAATCAGGCAGCTCAAAAGCTGCCCTAAGTGGTGTCAGCTACAGAGCTCTCTCCTTCAGTCTTCACTTTGGAAGGCACACGTGAGCTGCATCGTCTGCATTTCCTCCACTGCTAAACACTGTCAAGACAAAGAAGGTGAGAGGAGGGAGCAGGCAAGGAGGCAAGGGGGTAACCATCTTCTAGATTCCAGATTGAAACCAAGGACTTGATCTGGCCAGTGAGAATTTTCAAAAGAGCTGGGCCCTCAATGTGCAAGTCAGTGGTTTATGGCAGTAAGGAGCATATCGGTTGCAGTTCCCTTTTTGGCTAGTTAGCAAGATTTAATCAATTTTCAAGTGCAGCTTGATTTTATTTGTTGCCTTAGCATCATTTTTGCAAGCTTAAATTTTCTATCTGACATTAATGCAGCTGGTTTTTTAAGAGTTTTTTAGTCTGTGGCTTTTTACCTCTTACATTAACAATTAAACTGCTGCTGCTAAGTAGAGCGGTGTCAGGTTTTTCATGCTGTGCTGGCAATAGAGCATCGCAAAACCCTCTGTTGCCTTTTACCTGTCTTGAAAGCTACCGGCTTTTATTTACAACATACTCAGAGCATACTGTCATAAACTTGTTCTGCGCTGACCTTCTGGCTCAATGAAACTGGTTTGTTGGAAGAAATTAGACTACCAGTTATGATAGCACAAGTTCAATCTCCGTGATATTTGTTCGGCTGCTACAGAGGCAAATAAAACTTCAAGTGAATTTGATTTGTGCAGGCTGTATATTGCCATCTAACTGACGGACAGTGTAGCTCTTCTCTAGAACAACTCACGTGATTTGTCAAGTGTTTTCAAAATACTGCAGCAGGTTACCCCTTCCTAGGAATAAAGCAAAGCTTGAGGAAAAAAAAAGGTCGGCTTGCAAGAAATACCCCATCAGTCGTTCCTGGGTCCACACAAATACAAATGCTTGTACTTTGTATTCAATATTCTGCATGTCCACAAAATTTTCTCTCTATTAATAAACATATGTATGTATGTAAATACGCATATTTCCATTATTTTCTTCTGTTTGACAGTATCCAGAGAACATACAGTCAAGTTAATTTTCCTCTTTTAGTGTGGTACGATGAACACAAATAGTATCACAATATAGCAGTGACCTTTCCAACTCCTGCAGTTTAAAATCACTGCAAGTTGTGTTGATTAATCAAGACAAAAGTTACTCAGAGTTACTCCAGGTCTCCCTATTTCCCCACAATTCCTTGTATTCCCTTTGACAGCAGTCCTTGCAGTTTTAGGCCCTATTTTGAAGTATTGATTCTTTTTAAAGAGATGTCATTTTCTTCTGGTATGTGAGTTACGTGCGTGAAAATGTGGTAAATGGGCATACGCAGCTGTTGCAAAAGAACAATGTGCTGTGGGCTAAAGCCAATTTGGCGTGTAAGGGGTTATTGGACTGGTAATGGTGTTTTTGATGGTGGCGTGAAAGGAATGAGAAGGTTGGTACAAAAGAGAATCTCATAAGATGAGGTTACGTGCTGTCTTCTTGCAGCTGGCTGAGGATGGAAGGGCCTCAGGTGATTATTACTGAGCAGTTTGAGTTGATTTGTTCTGGTTTAGAGTTTGTGGGTTTGGAAATAAAGCAAGCCCCGAGGAAGGGGATGCAAAGAGATGTATGGTTAGGGACTTGATTTTTCCTTGTATGGCTGGTAAGCCTGCACAGTGACTTACAATTAGCAATAAAGTCCAGACAGTCCTTTACAAATCATGAGCTAGGTGAATCCTTTACCATCAGAAGAACTGAATGTCTTTAAAGAAAAAAAAGCTTTCAATGAATGCCTGCTGAAATTTAAATCTTAATTCATTCCAGCTATGCTTGGGCCTCTTTTAGATTCTTTCTGTGAACATTCAAGCAAGCAATCATTGCTTGCAGAAACCAAAATTTAACTACACAGGTTCCATATTAATATCAGATAAAGTATATTTTTCTATGGAGAAGGAAACTAATTGAAACAGCAAGGGGTAGAAGGGGAAACATTCCAAAAAAACCTTATCAGAGCCCTGCAACAGGAGCAAGTGGGCACCCACCAAAAGAAATATTATTCATTTAAAGAGAAGCATATGTGTAGACATCCCGTGTGACATCGAGGAAACAAAAATACATGTACTTTATATATGCAAATATGTCCTATACATTATAAATGTCTATAACCGTGTATAAATCTGTATAAATGACATACCTCCTGCAACTCTGCTTGTTATTTTAAAGGTGACCTATGAATGTTTGCTTGTTTAGTTTCTTTCTTCCTTAAGAAGAGGACTGCAGAATGATTGTGGATTCCCAAAAACGTGCTGCAAACAAAAGCGAATTTTAACAACCAAACGTACAAATACATGAGCAAGACTGTCAAGGTGCTTACAGAGGCCTGTGAAGAATTGTAAAATATTTTCATATGCAGCACAAATCTTGAACTAGCACCCCCAAAGGCAACTTCACAAACCAGAAAACCAAGTGGTGACTCATCAGAATGTAGAAAATGTCAGGAGACACTACAGCTCAAGGCTTTTTACTCAAAGGTAGATAAATCATGTAACTGCTTGCTACAGAGTGATGCCTTTTTCCTTCAGACATTCATCGGACAGTAGTTCTTATTCTCAAGAACTCAAACAAAAATAATAAACCAAAAGGCAAAGAGACTCTAAGAGATCTACTTCAACACAGCAACAAAAAAGAGTGGAATATAATTAACAAAGCAGCACACCTTTATTTGATTCTTCTTCTTCCTAGTGCGGTGTGGCATAGACAATCCAGGTGTCCTATACGCTGTGCAAGTGCTTAAGTCTCTGGACTGTGCAGCGCATCGCTCTCTTTTCCTCCTGTCTAGTACTATAAGACATAAGGAGTAGCCTCGTACTCTCTACCATTTTGTCACAAGATTTCTGGAGAAGCTCAAGGAGAGGGAGCTGAATAGGTTATGTTCTGGTGATACACATCTAAACCCAAGACCTCCCTACCTCATCCCTGCATGTGTGCCCATCAAGCTTGAATGACCAGGTGAGGGATATCCATTTCCTTCTCGCTTCTCCCACACAGGAGGCGCCACGCAGCTGAAGACAGAAGCGATGCTTCAACACAACAAATGACACATCGATTCTCCTGTTATTTTTTTGTCAGGTTTCTCCGTGCTGGGTAAAGAACGAGGATTGTGTTGGCATTGCAAACTCTTTCTCAAGCAGAAAGAATTGCAGCTGGGTCCTCCATTACCATGCGGAAAGAAGTAAGAGAGGGCTGTGATATGCACAATGCACACATTCTGGAGCTCGCGTCTGGGAATTTATGGGCACTTCCAGAGCCTGTTAATTCCAGTGGAAGTAGGCAATGCCTCGCGTTCCTCACAAAGTTGAACCCTTATTTGCACTAATATCAGCTTTTATGTTTTAACGTAACATTTACGCCTGTGCAGTCACAGATGAGAATTTCAAACCTGATTTTTTTTGACTGCAGATGAATTGCTGTAATCACATCTCACTAAAGCAATGACAAAATACCATCTTAGCTATGAAGAAAAAAGCTATAAAGAGAAAACGTTTTTCTATACCTGAAAATGAATCATGCTTGTGAATGCATTCCCTGGACTCAGCCAAATTCTGAAACCTCATGTGTGGGCAGTATTCATGACTAGGAAAAAGACAATAAACACTGCAGATACCCAGTCATCGCTTCCTTTAACCAAGTAAATTGCTAGTCTGGGAACTTATTTTTCTTAACAAGGATGACCTGATAAACACAGTCATTAAGACTCAGGAAAATGCCATGCATGCTGTACTTCCTAACCATATTGACTCTTTTATTTAAACAGTAAAACTGAAATCACTTGCAAACTTTAATAGCAGCTACAAGAAATACCTACAAGGTGGAGCTGCTAAGAAGAAAATCATTCTTCCTATTTATTGGATTTTTGTATGGAGAAAAACAACTACAGGATTTGAAAGCATATGTGTTGGGGAAAAGAATTTGCTAAAGACAGAAAACATACTGGGGCTTTTCTCTGAATTCCCTTGCTGATAAATGAACACTAATGCTTAAGCCCTTCTAATGAAGACGAGTTTACCATGGAATAAAGTCGTCAATGATGAGCAGAAAATAGAGCATTTGTAAATACAATGTAACACAGAATGATAAAGCACATCCAATTTATGCAAAGATGTGCTTGCAGCAGTACGATAAATAATATCCGCATAATCAATTACTGGAAGAAAGACAGACTGAATAAATTGTTTCCTGGCAATTTATGGAAAACAAGCGTAGCACAAAAAGGACAATTTGACTTTAGTCTTTTAACAAGATTGTCTGACGAGCACTAAAACCAAACTTACTAATGATTAAAAGGACACAATATTTATAAATGTCTATTTCTTTGGCAACAGAAAATTTCAAGTAGGGCAAAATACCTATTTTTTACATTAGAAGGCAGGATATGCAGTGTAATAATAAAAATACATAAATTTATTTGCTCTTCCCTATATCAGAGATTCTTTGGTTTAAAAATATATGCAGATGAAGAGGGTTCGGGGAGAAAGCTAGAGAACGCTATTTGAAGGTCATCAATAACTGATAATAATTGGATACTATATGTATTTGAATTCACTACAGCAGAAAAATATTTAATGGTTGGATGCTACACCCACTGGTCTCAGTGGGAATGTTTTCACTGAACTGTGTGAACAAGCCACTGAAGAATTCCTGAAACTACTTTAGAACTGAATTGGGAAAGTTACAAATTATATCACCATTTGTTTTCAGAGCCATTTACTTTATCATGCTAAATATCTCTACAACACATGTACTAGTTCTAGAAATCTTCAGTAACTGTTTACTATTCCAAGAATATTAGAATGAGTGATAAACAATTTAATATACAGATAATAGCTCTGGAAGACTGTGTTACTAAACAGAAACAATCCTCTAACTCCCACCCTTCCACCAATCAAAATGAAAATTAAAAAGGAAATATTTGGGAGCTGACAGTACATATACCATCTGCCTGTAAGGATATTCAAACGTTCATTATAATGTGCATTACAAAGCTAGATAAAATGCTGAATGTTTAAGTTGATTATGACCTTCAGTCTATGCAGGGCATTAGAATTCACATAACCTCTAGATTCACTTTGCTTATAAAAGATTCAGTGATGCCTGTAGCACTACTTGCTCTGTTAGTAAACAAAACACTGCTTTTATTTTGGTGCCATTCCAGCCTTATCAAAACCTCTCTCTTCATTTATCCATGGAGAAGGTACAGGCCAGGTTCTAGCAGAGTAAAATTTGTCCTTTTACATGTTGCAACCCAAGTTTCATTGGCTAAGCACATGAAAAAAACCAAACCAGGCAGCAGATATGATGCTGGTGTGTGACACTCGACTGCGACTCAGAAGAGAAAATGCAGAATGTCTACTTAAAATTTGCTGCTGCCTTCGGGATTCGGCCAGGTGTTTGAACATACACACATGGCAATATTCCTTTTTTGGGGACTACATATTGAATTTTCATCTATTGGTGTACAATTTGCATGTTTCAAGGTAATCAGACCTTGATTAGCCATGGTCTGATTAATGGAAACACTTGGTTGTTCAGAGGTCTAACATCTCCCCAGAGGGTTCACTTCAGCCCATAAGTCTTAAGGCACCGGTCAGGCTTCACTGCCCAAGTGCAGAGGGAGTTACTTCCTCAAGTCTTTATGCCTAATTCAGGACATTAAGACTTCACTGCACAAAGATTTATGTGCTGAAGCGTAGACCTCACATAAAGACTTATGCACTAAAAACCTGAAAAGCAGTTGCTGCTCTCTTCTGATCTGTTACACGAAGAGATAGCAGCTAGAGAGCCTAAACGCAGGTTTTGAAGCCAGAACCTGGTATTAGTCCCTAGACAGGCTTTTAGAAAGGCTAGAAAGCACGTGCTGAGGTGCTTGCACACACGGGCTTCATGTTGGAGAATCTACACCACAGATGAAGTGTGCATGTGTGAGAATGTTAAAGATACCCCATGTGTTGCCTGATCTAGTCGAGAGGTGGCGTCCCTGCCCATGACAACGAGGTTGGATTAAATGATCTCTAAGGTCCCTTCCAGCCTAGGCCATTCCGTGATTCTATGATTTCCTACAAGCTGGAAACGGCCGTGCCGACAAGTTGTGGTGTATGCGCCTTGTAGCACACACAGAGCAGATCTCTGAAATGGCCACTGTATCACTGAGAAAAATATGTAACTAAAATACACTAGCAATAACCTGTAGAAATTCACATTCTGAACATAATGGACTGAAGTATAAAACCATGCGAGTTATGTTCTGAAACAAAATAGCAATGGTTAGTTCACTGTTTTGCAATACTGCTCCTGTGCTTTGGATTTACTTCTAGTAATAGCGATAGGAAAAACAGTTTCAGCTTTGATGGCAGCCTTACTGCACTCTCCGAAGTTCTGCATTTCTTGTGCAGGTGGATATGACATTAAAGCTGGAAAAGTCAAATGGCTTATGCAGAACAAGAGGATCAAGCCCTCAGTGAAGCACTGTTAAAATTTCCAGTGAAGGTACCTATTCTCAGCATTTTAAGTACTGATTATGTGGAGATACACCCTACTACACTGTGGCGCTTCAGGTGGAAGACAAAGGAACACGGATATTTCTGGATGGAAAAATCCTTTTATAAACCATGGGGGTTTTTTCACAAGAAAAAAAAAATCAACATTGTACTCACTCTACAGAAATACTTCCTCATAAAATCCTCCATTTCTAAATGTAGCAGTCAACCCCATTTTTCTTATTGTCCCCAGAATAAATTCTGAAACACATTTTCTCTTCAAGTAAGCTGTTAAGTGTCAATGGAAGACTTTCCCGTCACATAAACTCCAGGAAACTATGTATTTTCAGATATTTTCAATAACAGACATTAATAACAGGGAATGTTACACTTTTGGAAAAAACCTTCCTCACTGTAGAGGAACAAAATGAGTAAAATCAGAAAATACCTGATGAATAATTTCATGTTGGCATCACAGAAGACTGTTAAGCATCTTCTGGAAGGTAAATGTTGCATTTCAATTTTATGCTGAAGTAAACTATGGACAGTGCGGCTATGCTGGACGGAAAAAAACTTCTTACATCCAGCATGGAAGCAAGAAGTAGCCCTTTCTGATGCAACCTTCTCCGAGTGGGAATCTACAGGGGCATCTTCTGCGAGGTCAAGTACCTGTGTGTGGAAAGGGACGAGAGGGCTGGTTTAAGGAGAGGCAAGAGGGATCTGCATTACCTCACTAGCACTATTCAAAATTTCCCCAGAAGTGAACATAATTGGAGGCTTCATCATCCCTGTTGTTATCCTGACTTCTGATTACTTAGTGCTACAGAGCTTACTTGGCCAGGGGCACACACTCACCTTGTTCCCAGAGAAGGAAGCCTGAGCTTCAATCCACCTAAACCATGCTTGTGAGTGGTTGTAGAAAGCATCATCAGAAGCGGGGAGTGGACGAGTTAAGGGACACTGTTCCCATAATGGATGTGCAAAATCCAAACAGGTTGCAGACACCTTAATATCAGGTGTTTGGTTCATGCAAAAATTACCATCGAAATTTCCTACTTCATTGAAGAAAATGCACAAGTAAGAACTACGCACATTTCCAGCCTTCTGACTCCATTTACGAGCCCTCAGCAGAGCTACCTAGGCACAACTTTAAAAGAAATAGTCCAGTTTGAGGGCTTAACAAAGCCATCCATTATCCTGGATTGTGAAAGAAAAAGGCGAGGAGTTGTCCTTAGTAACTGAATACATTTATCAACATTGGTAGGTGGGATTTTTTTTTTTGTCTAGATAAGGCATATTTAAAAAACGCTAATAACCTCAGGCTGACAGCAGATCGCATGAAAACTACAACACATGAGGAAGGGAAACAGTTCTGACTCTAGTATGTTCACCTGTGAAATACCACGTGTATGCATTTTGCTGGTTCCTGTGAGCTTTCTTTTGAATAAATCAAACACAATTACTCAGGAGAAGAGGGGAAAAAAGCAGGGTTAGGGGATATATTTTGTAATGTGCATAAGACAGCATTAGTGTTCTCATAAACTTCTTTTAAAGCTAATACCAAAGCCTAACAAAGGCGTATTAAACATAAGACATGCAAGCAAATAAACAAAAATAAGTGGAGGAGTTAAACATTGATTTCCTTTTATGTAGTTCTGGTGATAAGCATTATTTCATTATGTGTTTCGCCTCTAAAAAGATGTGTGACCCAATCATTCACAGCCCTATGCTGCCATAAAGATGATCCAAAGCTGACTGCCTGTGAAAACTCGTGCAAGAAAATTTTAGAGGCAGCATTAAAAAAATAATAAAAAACGCCACTCAATAGCACAAAGTAGCCAGAGTAATTAATTTCGCTCGCTAACGTGACTTCTTGAGATCATGGGTATCTCCTGGCAGTAATTTGTGAAGTTACTCTTACAATATAAACTTAGAGAGATCTGGTCATCTTAAAGCAAAGACAGCAAAAAGTCACAAAGTCCATCACTCATCTTTCAGCAGCAATTACTGTAATTGCAATTAGCAACATTTTATAGTTGTTTTCTAGGTTCTCTGTCCTGTACAGAGAAGCAGCTTGGTGAGAAATACTGAAAGACATCCTTGAATACCCTTCACCTAAGTTGCTTTGCGTGTTCCTTACCAGCAGCCAAGGATCTGGGCCATTAAGTTCAAAGGATATAACCTATTCAAACTTTAACATTCCATTTAATGCTAATTTATAATTGAAATCCTAAGGAACTACAAAAGCTTTACTATTTTTATTAAAACCGAGTACATTTATTACAATCTGAAACTGCAGCAAGGAGATTCTGGGTTGAATATTTCATTAATGTAATTTTTCTTTTTTATTTTAAAAGAAAAATCTTGGGGAAATTTAGTGAGGGCAAGGTCTTTATGCCCTGCTTCAAGCAAGTACCCTAATACTACGAATAAAAAATGATGACTTTAGTGAGACACCGAATCTAGCCTGAGGTAAATTTCCACACAGATTCCTTGTCAGAGTCTAAACTTGAGACAGTTATCTTTCATAGTTTGAAATATAAATATTCCTCTACATATGTTGTCATATATTTCACTGTAGCGTATTCTAGCATCCTTATTATTTTTCGCATTGACCCACTCGCACAAGGGAAAATGATTTGCTTAACGGTGTTTTCATTTACTTTTCACGTCCTAGGAGGCCATAGGTCTGGTCCATCAGCACAAGGTTCTTCTCTCTGCTGCAATTTGCATATAGTTAAGAAAAAAGATTTAATGTCAATATTGCAGCTAACGAGACATGACAATTTTAAAAACAATTGTTGTGAAAAAATAAAATCCCTGACACTTCAAAGCAGGGATGTTTTCCACAAGAGAAGAAGAGAAGAATCCATAATGCATGCAGAAAACTGAAGGGACTCTGCACATGCAGTGCCTGAAAGGTTTTGAAGCGTTGCTACAGACTGTAGGAACAACCATGCGCTGTCTGACAAGGGCACCAGTGCTATCAGCCACGCAGGGTTTTGTTCCTCTTGGCAATTTTCCTTATTTCATAATTCTGAAAAGCAAATCAGGCATCTAATTTGACCATCCAGCAGGGAACCATGGTTTTTATAAATGAAACAATCCAGAGCTCAAGAAATGTCACTTTCCACTTGTGGACTTACTCTAACATACTGGGAAAAAAAGCAAGGTTTGGAATGTTTTCGTCATATTATCTGGAAAATGGAAACGTAAAGGGTGTCTCTACTCTTTCAGCAATGGAAAGAGTATGATACTAAGGAAGGTACAACCCCAAAAAGCTATAAGCAAAAATGAAAGTTATTATCAAGAGCATCATCTGAGACTGGATATAAGGAAGAAATTTTCTATGATGAGGGTGGTGAAACACTGGAACAGGTTGCCCAGAGAGGTAGCAGAAGCCCCATCCCTCATTCAAGGTCAGGTGGGATGGGGCTCTGAGCAACCTCATCTAGTTGAAGGTATCCTTGCCTATTGTGGAGCAGGGGCTGTGTGGACTAAAAGATCCCTTCCAACCTTAACAGTTACACAGAGTCACAGTGCTAAGGGTTGGAAGGGACCTCAAAAGATCATCTAGTCCAGCCCCCCTGCCAAAGCAGGATCACCTACAGTAGGTCACACAGGAACGCGACCGGGCAGGTTTTGAATGTCTCCAGAGAAGGAGACTCCACAGCCTCCCTGGGCAGCCTGGTCAATGCATCTATGATCTCCTTGCATTTCTTAATGCAAGAGTTCTCCATAGCCTTGGGTAACCCTACAGGAAAAATGGACAAACTTGCATGACTCAGCTAAAGAACTCATGGTCCACAGTTATTCCGAAGAATACTGTATACAGTCATGCACTGCATGGCTTTACTAAAGGAATCAGTCCATGTCTAAGTATAAAATCTCAAAGCAAGAGAGAATTTATTCAATGCAAATCTGTACTCTTTCTAATCAAGCAGGGGAAATGAAGAGCTCTTTCTCTTACCTCAAATCCTCTTTTGATGTTTTCCTACGGAGCTCAAGCAGAGCGTTGAGAACTTCTGCACAGACCGTACCCAAGCAAGGCAGAAATATGGCTGAGATTAATTACTCTGGAGAAAGAAAGGGCCATTAACAGAAAATCTAGCACAGTGCTCGTGCTATTTACTCAGCAATGTACAAATGACTGTGCTGCTTTTCATGACATTGGAAAAGTTTTCTGTTCTTTGTACATGTAACTCCAGCACAGTGGAGCCTGGTAATAAGCATGGCCCCTAGGAGTAACTGCAAGGTAAACAACAACAAGAGCATGTCCATTATCTCCAACTGTAAGAACCCGAACTACATCCAGAATTTCTTCTTAACTGGAGTAGTTTTGCTACTTTCAGTGAAGCTGTGGCAATTTAAACCAGCTGAAAATCTGACCCAGTGTCCTGAGTACTTCCATTGTGTAAAATAACTCTTAAAAATTATAGCATTAGAAAAATGTGATGGTCTGAAAGTACATTAGTTTGTAATACGTTTCGAAAACAATAAGAAAGGACTCCAGTTATTATGAAAAACTAGATGATGGCCATTTTTTCATAATATGTATTGAATTAATAATGCTCCCAGAAAGTTAAAAATGTTATTTTCTCACAGTTGCCCTCCTGAAGTTTCCAACTAGTGTAATTCATACAGAAGCAATGGGGGGGGTTGGGTTTGAAAAAGTAATAGCTGAAAATAGATAAAACAGATTGAACGGGGGACGAGTTGAACACAGAACTTCAGATCGTAATTACGTGGCTAGATCCCTGCACAGATCCCTTTGCAGGGCTGTGTCCTCTTTAATAGGTTTATTGAGAAATAAGCATTTGTAGGGTTAGGATCAGAATGGGTGGATATACTCACCTATTTCTCACAGCCCCTCTCTGCCAGTTTTGTTTCACCATTGTCTGGGTGCTTCTTGTTCATGCAGCATCTGATGCTTTTCCCTGTCTCCTAATAACCACAATGGGTATCACTGATTTTACATCCTAGCCCCTACCTCAGCTGTCTTCAGGCTCTCAAACTTTTGATTTCTCATAATGTCACAAGTAAAAATTGAACTTGCCCCATGAATTTCAATGGTCGCTTAAAACATTTTTTTCTTTTTTTTTTCTTTTACTGCTAGGGCTTCCAGGATTTTTGGCTGTTTGATGTTGAGAAGTATGGACATGTAAAGAAAAGATCAAAGTACACTCCTGGTTAATAAAACTCAGCAAAAGTTAGTGCACAAAATGCTGGCAAAATTAGACTTCATCAAAGAATCATGGATGGCTAAGGATCAAGGAGAAACATAAAAAATCAGGATAGAAATATTTTTTTAAAAGCAGAAGGAGATAGAAAAATTTGGGTTTAGAAGGGCAGCAGAGAAAATATTAGACATCATTATCTAATTTCCTATTTTCACTTTCACAGTGGTTTACATATAAACTGCTGGACGCTCGATAATATTGCTAATGGTCAATAAGCGTATCTTCTGAATGAAGACAGTATTTGTATTTGGTATCATGATACTTTGTAGTTACATTAGACTACTGAAAAACACACACATGTTCTCAAGGACAGCAACACGAACTTTACAAAAGAAGACCTTTACATATAGACATCTATTTAAAATGTCTTATTGATGATTTATTTAGAAAAAAGGAAGGACCTACATTGAAGTAGCCCATTTTTTCTTTTGTAAGGAGTTCATTAGACAGGTTATGTACAAGCAAGATGAAGTGAAGCAAAACTTACGGCAGCCATACGGAGGTAAAATGCTGTGGGTGTTTTCTTGTAAACCCCTTGCCCACAGAATTAATATTCCTAGAGTCTGTCCATCCTGCACTGGTCAAATGAAAGGTGCTACTTTGCCATGTTAAAAGGGGTACAGGTCTCCTAAATTGAGACAGTTAATTTAGATGGCAGCAACAGAGATTTTTATTCTAATTTTTTCATTACCTTTTGAACACTGATTTCAATAGCTATCACTCAATGAGACTCAGAACGATAGCACGAGGATATGCTTACTTTGATCATTTTTGAACAGTTATGCAGAGAAATCATGCAGTGTTCATGAGTGAATTTGTTATTTTTGATAATTAACATCTAACTAGTGAAGAAAAAAAACAAAAGGTGAGCCAGCTCCCTAAAATACTGAGAAAGCACAAATATTCCTGGAAGACATCACTGAGAGAAAGTCACCTCTCACTTTTGGAATCATGGTTGTGGATTTAAAGTATTTTTAGCAAAGTCTGCAGAGTTTCTTGAGATTTGGCTCCCCAGTCACAAGCGAAGAAAACAAATTGCTTTCAAGCAATTGAATAACCTCCAATATCAGGATTCCATGAGTAGAAATAAACAAATAGAGTTTTGTGCCCATTTGGGCTGATTCCTGGGGAAGAATTGTATTCAAAGGACATTTGGCAATTTGGATTCCAGTGCCCTTTTCTTCCCGGTGTCCAGTCATAGAGAAACCAGAGTATTTTTAACCAGTTACTCACTAGAAATATTTTAGAAACTGTGTTTTGGAATCTGATGCATTTTCATGTAGCTAACTCAAATGGTGTTAAAAGTCTTTCCATATCTCACTAAATACTCTCTCATGAACCCTCTTGAGTTTTTCCTTCCTTCCTTATAATTAAATTTAATTATTCTTCCTGTTTTTTTCTTTTTCTGTATTCCATTTTGCTTTCTTTTCATTTTTTTAACATACAGTGCATTTCACATTCTCTTCCCTCTCTTTGACCTCTTCCCCTCCTTTTTTTCTGTTATTTAACTCCTTCCTGTTTCTTCACTATTTCTCTTGCTTTCTCTGATAACCCACTTCCTTCACTCCATCAATCTATTAATTGGCAAGTTGATGTATCGCTTTGAAAGGGTTCTCTATAGTAATTTCAGAACCCTGAGCACATTCAGATGTACACAAGGCATGCTCATTTTCCATCCATTACACTGCCACTGGAATACTGAAATTGCTGGAGTGCGGTGACAATAGTCCATTTTGCTTCTTCAGACATTGTAAGTTTGCCAAATAGGCACAAATCATGTATATCAGAGTCACAGCCATCAAAATTGCAGTCTGTACTCTGCACTGCTCAAATTAGAGTCTGCTGCCAGATTGTTTGAAAGAATATACAGGAAAGTACACAGCTGTGGCAGTCTCTAACTAAATGAATAATGCAATATCAACATCTGTAGGATTTTTGAAATGCTAAACGTTCAGAAACGAGGCCTCTGCTGAGGACACAGATGGTAATGATGTTGCTGTTCTTGCAGTGGTTCCCACCAGAAACGGACAGAATTCCATAATCAGATGGGACTGTCAATGCCTGAAACAATACTTCCCTTTCGCAGCGCTAGCTCCCAACGCATTGCAGAATGATAAACACTTGCTTTGTGGGTTGCATTTAATTCCAAGCTTTGTTAAGCTAAAGAAATCGAGTAATGAATATGGACATCTTCAAGCACGAATACAGATGCCAACACCAGTTGAGAGCACCCAGCAGGTGAATTTAAACTGGCAAACCAAGTTAAGGTAGAATAATTAAAAGAAATTTTCCACTCAGGGCAAAAAGCATAAAAAAGTCCTCTGTCTACCTCAGCTAAACACAAGCAACTAAGCAACAATACTATTATTTTATGCTATTACATATATTTTTCTGCTTTTAAAAACACAACAGTATGTATTGCCTACTGAAAGAATAAAAAGAAATAAAATTAATTCTGAATACAGGCAAACAAACATATCTGTTCACCATCCAGTGTGCTAGGGCACCGATGAAAGAGAACGGTGTCTCAGAATTGATTCTTTGTCCATTACTTTTTCCATCAATAAAGATTGTGTTCCAAAGGCATTGAGAAAATACAAAAAAAAAAAAAAGTACTTTTACTCAAATTAGATGATATCCCTGGAGTCTGGAAAAAAGCTCAAAGAACTAACTGAAAAGTCAACATAAAGTTAAGCAGTCCTGAGAGGCAGAGGAATTATAAGAAGCTAATAAGGAAAGCAATGACTATATGAAACAAGCCTCTGAGAGAAGGCATGATGTCACCAGTCAGCTCGCCTGGACAGTTGTAGTCTGAACATTTGATCCCAGGTGCAACTGATCTTCTTAGCTGGGACAGGCTCTCCAGAAAGATCGAGGATTACTGCTTTTGTGCATTGACGTAGCTGAGACAAGTATACCAGACATTTTAAAAACTGTATCCAAACTGAAGAAGAATACTTGAAAAGCTTAAAAGACAGGAAAAAAGGTCAAGATGCTAAACCAGAAATTCCATCCTGTCCAGGTAAAGAAGGAAAAGCCTGCATCATTCTCCACAAAGGTTCTTGATTAACCCTACACATAACTTCATAAATTTCAGTAACTCCCTCTTGCTTCTTTGCTTCAATTTTTAGGAAAAGATCAGAACTCCAGGCAAAAGAAACATGACAAAAACAGCAGTTACCTTTCCTATTTACATGCAGGAAACATCATCCTCAGAGACAACTACTGACTTCTGTGACACTTGGAGTTCATAACCAGTAGCCTCTTGGAGTGACCAGCACCATTTTCTCTGGGAAAGGGTGAAACACGTTTACTCCTGCAAAAGCTCTGCAGCAAAATCTGAAAGAGACAAGGTCTTATTTCACCCACATTGCTGTCTTCAGGAGCTACTTAGCAGCTTTGCTGGTCTCACGCTTTGATCATGCCCAAACGACTTACCTTGTCTTCCATGTCCTGTGAACACAGGGAGGCACATACTTCTGCTGCTTGCCGACAGAGACACCAAGACAAGTGTATTCCTATTTTCCTTTTGGGTACTTCTCTTTGAGCTTGGTCCCTTCAAATGTTTGAGCTGCTGTCCAGCAGAAGGCTGCCTTAGCTCTGAGGTCTGGTGACACCAGTTAAGCAAAGCCTTCACATAACTGTGCCTTTAGCAGAAAAAAAAATTTCCTACTCCTAAAGTCACAATTTGAAAAAGAATAATTGCTAGTGGAAACGGTGCGGGGAGCAGCATGGAGGGAAGACAGAGAGAAAGATAGATAAGAGCAGCATAAGGATTTCCTAAAGTCAAGAAATCTTACAGTGTCCTGGAGTGGAGGACCCTGGGGGACCATCAAAGGGGCAGTAGTTCAGTAGATTCACCACCTCCTAATATCCCAAGGGATTCAAAGCGGTGCACAAACTTCTCTGCTATAGTTTTAAGAGTGAGAAAGTTCCTATAAAACAGAGCCTCTAAGGTCATGCATTCTTTTCCAGGAAAAAAAAAAAAAAAGAAAGAAAGTGGACTGCTCTTCCCATAGGAGAAGGAGAAGCATTCATAGCCAAGGAACAGAGGCAGAGTCTGAACTCTGAGGTCACAGAAGCTGTTACAGCCAAGATTAAAACCCAATAAGAGTTCTCCTTAAGTAGAGAGGCAAAACTCAAGACCTCTGTGCTGTAAACTGAAGAATAACTTCTTCTACTCAAGTAGTAGATCGGGATAAAACATCCAGATAGAGATTAGAAACACACATGTAATATGTGCATACAGTGCTGCCTAAAAGTAATAAGAAAAGAAAAATGCTTTTACAAACTTCGAAAAAAAAACCTAGCAGCACTAGGATTCATATGTTTCTACACAGAAAAAAAACCAAACACAACGGTACACCTTGATGCACAGAACATCAGCATTTTGCACATGCAGAAATCTGAGCTTTAAACCAAGCCACAGAGGACCTCAGTGACTTGCCCAAGGTCAAATTATAAAACCCATGTAAGGCTCTTTGATTGTGATTTGCTTTTTAATGTAGAGAAAGCTCACATGCTGAGGGAACTGAAACACTTTTCAGGCATACAAGAGCTGCATCTAACTAATTTACTATTCATATATACTTTAAAGAATCTGATCCCAGTAGACATTTGTTCACATCACAAAGCTACCACAGATTTTGAAATAGTCTGTTAGAGTTGGAAGGTTCTGTAGAGGAAAGGCCCAGACACCCAGGACTGAAATAGAAGACGTGTTACAAAGCAGGATCAAAGGATAGGCTGACAGATGTGTTCAGGAAGCTCAGGCTAGGGTTCTGTGCTCTGTGCATAGCTTGAATCCAGGCTACCTTGTGTTAATATTCATACATAAAGCATTTAGCAAAAACTTCATAATGGTGTTAACATAGTAATACAACAGTTCTCTTATGAAACTTTTAAAATTTAGTTTTGTTTTTTCCCTTTGGAATGTTCTTCAATTTCACTACTTCTCCTTCTGTTGCTTGGTTTCTTAAAACAAAAACTCCTGATACCTACTCAGGCATGTTATTGCACAAGCTATACCTTCTTCTACAATAGACTCAAGTGTGAGGCCTGTAAAGGCCTCATTTTTGGTAACATGAGTCAGCAAAAATCTGAGTCAAATCTAAAAAAGCCCTTAGATTCTATTATTTTTAGTTATATAGTTAACTCCAGTTGAACAGTCACTGGAAAAAGATTCAAAAGTACATATATTGTCAAACACACTGTGGATGGTCAGCAGCCTCACTACTGAACCAGTTTCCCCCTGTTGTATGTGTCCTAAAATGTGCATACAGTTCATAGATGTTTTCTATTTCCTAAGAACACAGGTCCATAGAACCTTGTCTTTCTGATTCATCTTGTCAGTAGAGCAGCCTGTGCTTTCTGCTGCACACTTGCTACCCAAATAAATGAAATAATACTCTACAGAAGAAAATGTAAGCATTTCTCTAAGACACCTTAATGCTAAACAGTTTGATGACTGTGATATTCTGACTATTGTGCAATGTCTTCACATAGATATACACCTTCCTACATATCTAAGTGTAATTCTATTTCCGTAAGCAAAGCACCTCCCTAACTGAGGAAGCTGATCTGTAACAGGCACTGATACTACAGATTAACAATGCGAAGACAAAGAACAAACAATCTGCTTGGAAAGATTATGATTTGTAGATCTAAGATCTTAGGAGCGTTTCAGTATGTTGAAGAACCTCACAGAGAGAGAACAAAATGTCTTAAGAAACCTTAAATTATGTAAAATACTGAGATGTATTATATGAGGCATTTTAAATAAGGGCAGAATAAAGGCTAAATACTTCTGAACTGTCTCAGAAAAATTAATCCTTCTTAATTCATGCACCATTACTAGACTGATATTAAAATGCCTCCTGCCTTTAGGCTGATGTGGTTATAATTATTCACTTGTTTTAATGCCTATTTTATGTACTGTATGTATTTTTATGCAGTGCCAATTGTGGTGGCATCCAACAATTAAAAACAATTATAAATTAATCTCTCATTTACAGGCAACCATCTTCAATTAAGGAACTAAAGGACCTTCTACGATTTTTAATTAAAGTTCCAAATACGTCGATACTTCTTATATAAACCTTACGAAATCTGAACTTTTCAATAGGACCTTTTCAACGACACCTTCGAGGCCATTTAATTCCTATTGCGAAAATAAAAGCCGAAGCTTTTTGTCTCTCTGACTACTACTGGGTGCCCCAGGATGAAGTACTATCCTCCCAGCACCTCTCGAGCAGTAGTTAGGGTATTGATTCTAGCCTCAGAAAAGTTATGTTCAATTTTTTAGCACTGACTCTCTGAATGACCGCGGGAAAGAAAATTGCTGTTTTGTATACAATTTCCTTGTCTCATGGAGGTGCACAGTGCCAAGTCAGGGTGTCAGAGACAACATTATGTAGAAATTGCAAAGTCTTTTCTATCAATGTTATTACAACCACCAGACAGTAGTTTCCTTGATAGCATTCATCCTCAAATACAGCCCCTGAACTTGGACCCAAAGGTGCTATTTCGGGTATAGATTCACAGAACTGAAGGGAATTTGAGGCAAAACCCCCAGGCTTCTTTCAGCCTACACTGAGCAGGGCTTTTTCCTGTAGCCACATATGGCCACATGATGGCCTGTCGAATAGAGAATCTAAGATTTATAAATCTCCCAAGTAGTCATGTTCCCAGATGTAGGAGGGGAGGCAAAGTTGCCAGCTATAACCCTAACAAATACACACAATGAACAAATTGAAGTGGAAAGCTCAGAATTCAGAGCTCACAGCGAATACAGTCTGAAGAAGGAAGGAAAAACTGAGACATACAGATGCATTTCTAACAGATGGAAGTTACTTAAAAATCATCTTTTTCTGACCTCACTTTGGACCATAGCGGCCCCAAGTCATTCTCCTGATGAGAATATGAAAGACTGTGGCAAAGATTCAGCTCCCAAGTAATTGAGTCCTAAACTGACAAAGGTTGAAAGATAAAAATTAACACGACCTTGAATTTAGCACCAACCACTACTTTTCATGCCCTAAGCACGTTACCTGCTGTACAGATAGAGACATCATTCTATTAATATTTGATTGGTGAATATTAGATTATCAGTATTTAAGGTGAATACTTTTCATGAGTATGTTGCACTGAACTATCTACATTATAGAGTAAAATCCTACAATGTATTCATAACTTTGTTACAGCGGGAGTCCATGAATATAATAAAATACTGTATAATACTGCGTGAGTATTAAGATTCAAGTATTCAGGTTAGATACTAAGAAGAATTTATTTACTGAGGGGGTTGTCAGGCACTGGAACAGGCTGCCCATGGAGGTGGCTGAGTCGTCATCCCTGGAGGTGTTTAAGAGATGGGCAGATGCTGTGCTGAAGGATATGGTTTAGTGGTGTTGATATAGTAGAAATGCAGATGTATATACTATTGATATTTCTAAAAAAGCCAGAAAAACATTATATTTTTTAAAAGGTCAGGCTGTTCTGTGGCAAAGCTGCTATCCGCCTATAGATATAGAACAACATTTCTATCATTACCTTTCGTCAGTTAGGAACATGCATGTTGAAAAGAATGAGAACACTACTCATCAATATTTAGATTTTAAAAATATGCAAGGAGGGTATCTATACTAAATTCCCTCTCAAAGGATATAGAAACACATTGAACATCTTAGAAACAGAGCTACTACTTGCAAATCTAAATATAGATTTATCCTAAGTATCATGAAAGATGTAACCTCTTTTCTAAATTATTACTAGAGATTTTAATCCATGATTTATCGTCTTTCTTGGGCTAGCCAATTAGAATATTTAGGGCATTTAATTTGTACAATGCATTTTGACTACGTCACACACAAATGCATGTGTTTTTCTATAAATGTGATAATTTTCATACAATAAAGGACAAGCATATTCTTTTAATTGGAATGGTCCTATAACTTAAAGGCAAAAAGAAATTGCTCTATAAGGAGCCACGTACGTCTGTCTCCATTGAAATTCTGTATCTCTCTGCCTCATCAAACAGCAACCACGATGTGTGGGCAGAAGACTCCTGGAAATTAAATAAATTGTGCCATGCAGAGGAAGTAAAATGAAGCGGTTCTATAGGATGGCATAGTGAAACGATGATAAAGCCAGTTTTCACAGTGCTCCCATCTGTCATACACTTGCCATGTGCCCATTGTCATATACTTGCCATCCTGAATTATATGATACGCTATAAATCTGCTTTTCACTTTAAAACTTTCAGAAAGGGCCTAGGCTACTATAGATTTGAAATTGAAGGGGACATATGCATATGTACTCATACATCCAGAGCTAAAAGAGAGCGACTATATTGCAAACACTATGACATTGATATATGTCAGAAATATTTCCATTTAGAATTTCTCACTATATATCAGTGTTTAATTCCATTTTCATTTACTTTATTTTCTAGAACCTCTTAAAACCTGACTCTCTGCTATCTTTGCTCATTGTCCTGATGAACTAAGCTCCCTAGGTCCCAGACCTGGTTTATCTAATCTAAGATACCTCGCTCAATTAATTCTCATTTATTTTGCAGCAGGATTTATTAGCTGAAGCATAATGGCACACTGAATTCAATGCCTTGCCAACTTAGAAATTAGGCACAGAAACTTGTGTCTCATTCCCAAAAGTTCTATGGGCACAAGCTTTGTTTTCCAAAACCTTGTATCCTCCACCTTGGGTTCCAGCTCCCCAGCTCCACTCCTCTCTTCCAAGCAGATCTACTACTTCTTCCCTTTCCATCTATGTCAGGCAGCTTACTGGAAAAATTCTTCAGGGAACATTGCTGCTAAAAAAAATAAAAAAAAATAATAAAATCTGTATTTAGCTGAATGAACTTTGAAAAAGTGGGACAAGTTTTCAACAGACGGCAAAGGGCAGTGCCCTGGTACAGCAGCCCCTCTCTTCCTAACTTATCTGACACTTATTTGACAGTCATAGATCACCATTATTTTCAATTCAGTCTAGCAAATATATTTCTAGGCCGATGAGTGAGTACTTTCAGACTTTTTCAAAATTGTTCAGCTCAAGTAGTTACATCTAGGCAAAATTTGAAGCACCTAAGTATAAGTTTCAAGGAACACAAATAGTTACTTCTCCTTATCCCATCTCCAAGAAAGCTGACCTTGAAAAACCCAGACAAAAGCAAATCAAGCATGTTCTTCTTACATTCTGTAGCTTTTAATTTTTATATGAAGTGAACAATCGTTATCCAACACTGAGGGCAGATGTGCTGGGGATGGGCATGCTGTGTAGATTTCTGCACAGTGCTATTTCATGAAGACATCAAACACTTGCCCCAAAGAGAAAAAGGCATCAAACAATCGTCACAACTCTCTCAATGGAAGAAAAGCAACATTACTGAAAATTTTAGTGATCTATAGTTTATTTTTATTATATCCTCATGTACTCAGGTAGGTGGACTTTATAAAAGAGGTCTCAAAGCTAAGGTCACACGGGGAGCAATAAAGCCAGTGTTCAAATACTGCTCTGTGTCTGTATTTCAGGCATTATCTGTTATTTTACAGGGACAAAAAGAGGACACCAGTTCCTTGCCTGCTCCTTCATGTCAGAGATAACGCTTCAAGAAATGGTGTCAGTGCCAGTTGTGATGACAGATTTTGTAACAGGGAACCTGTTTCACTAGGAGACAGGCATAGGTCATCAACTGTGACTCACATGAACATGCTCAGAAATGTTAATGCAGGCAGCAAAACCAAACAATTTTCTGAAGGTTTCTGTCATTTTTACAGATATTAGAGAAAGTTTCTCCAAAAGTGAAATTCCATTTGAAAGCTGTCAAACTCTGATACAAACTCTGTATCAAGGTTCTGGTACAGCTAAAAAATCCTAATCTCCCCATCACCAAAACCCCTCACCAAAACCACCTGCTGCTAGGAAACTGAATCTAAAGGTATCAGAGATACATCCTCATTTGAAAGCAGTAAAATTAGATTTTGGGGAAAAATTTTTCTTGTGTTTCTTTGGTTTTTTAAAAGCCTGTAAGAGCCTAGGAGTAAGACTGGGAACAGTTTCATGCCCTGAAACTTTTCCAAGCTTTTATTTTCTTGTCCTGTAAAATAATGAAAATTTGAGTTCTCACATGTTTTTTTCATGAAATGGTAAAGCCAACAAAAATCTGAGTGACTCCAACTGCGTCAATTCAAATCCTCAGCCATTACCTTTATAGCACCTGAAGGGCCTGAAAATGCTGTGAAATACACGGAAATTCAGAAGTAAATGTAATCAACAGCTCTTGTACCTCTGGCACAATGGACTTACGTACTCATAGTGAAGTTGGCTTTTACAGGGAAAGAATATAGTTAGACTTTGCATAAGACTATGGATGTAAATGCTATAGGCATTAGCAACTATGTAGGCAGATGTTTCCCTCCATCATACCTCCACTAAACATTTCTCTCTCTCTCTGTCTCCTAAAAACATACAAAAATTCCTATACACAATGGCAACATGAAGAACGTGAATAGAGCATGTGGAACATAGCTTTAGTGAAACACTTCTGATAATGCTGAACAGGTAACAGTAAAAGTAAATGATACTATTTACCCAAGAAAATAAGCAGTTAAGACTGATGGACATATTCAAGAAATGCAACTAAAGCTTTTGTCTTAATATGTTAATATTATTATATCCCTCATCATCCACCCCTGTAACATGGTATGTAGCTTCTGTTGGCTCTCACTGAAAATTTGGATACTGCAGGATGCTACATACTACCATTTTAAGTGCAAAGTAGTTGCAAGGGGGAGTGCAGGAGCACTTTTTCAGTACAAGAAATATTTTGCATTTGAAACATATTTTTGCTAGATTCTAGCTTAATTTCATGCATAATGAGATGAATAGAAGGCTATCAATTAATTTCAGTGGACAAGTGATCAGACCTTAGATATTGTTGCTGTAGTGACCTTCATACTGAATTTCAGTGGAGGAAACTTTCACAGGCTGATGTTAGATATGGTTCTGGAAATTGGTTGGGGACAAGTTACTCACACAGCAGTGTGCTAACATTTTCCCCATGGAAAGGGAAAACCACATTATCTCTTAAGTTATGAACTTGATATCTCCAGTAGCATATGTCACAAGTAACGCAAGGTACCTCTTCCATCTTGGTCTCCTCTGTGTTAATGTTATCAGAATTTCTAGATGGTTCTTCTTTATCTTTAAATGAAGTAAGTTCAAGATGCAGTGTTAAGTCTTATGCTTGGAACTCGTTAAAAGCTCAAAGTCCTGAACCAAAGTAAAGTCAAACAGTTCAGAATGCATTCCTGTTGATGACTTTTAATGTATCAAATCAATGGTTTTCCTGTCACTGTTCTGCAAGAGTCACTATTTCAAAATTATGAAAGATGTTAAATTCTGCATTTTTTTCCAAGGCTTTTGATATGGTGATTTTCTTCTCAGAAGTTGTTGACTGGAATTTGGCTGAGGATGCTAGGTTTATGAGATGTGTTGACTCTAGCAGGGAAGGTCAGGTGGGAATCCTTATGAACAAGGCCTGTAGATGCAGAGGCAAGCTTCTTAACGTTGCACAGCCCATGTTCTTCACTTCTTAGGTGCTTTTTCATTCTTCATGAAAACTCAATAAGCAACATGTAAATAAAGAAAACTACACTTCACTGAAGTGTAGGATAAAGTTCCTCCTTTCTGAGTGCTAACTGCTCTCTAGAGGCTAAAACTGCATACCTGGACCACCTCCGAGATGTATTTTTGAGTCTTATATAAATTTTCCAAGGTATGCTCTGTATGATGATCAGACATTACTGATACTTCTACACATTGTTCAGCTTTCCATTGGGAAATGAAAACTTAAGACAATAGCTTGGGCTCCACAGTATGCCTAGGATTTTAACATGAAAAACAGCAGCTGTTTTTTCCTATTATGACTTCCCAGTTGGCAGATTTTCTGCTCAGAGGGCCTACCACCTGGGCTTATGCCAGCAGGAGTAGGAACAGTTGGATTTAGTCTGTGATTAACAGAATAAATTCCCCTTCCTACAGATAAAAAGTCTAGATTTTATCAGAAGGGATAAGTCACAGAAAAGTGAAGACAAAGCCAGGCTCTCACATTCAGGTGTGCTGAAGAGGTGACTCTTCAGTGGGGGAGGTCACCTTGCCGACCGCAGAGGGTGCCCAGAGCCCCAGTCCCAGTATCTCCCCAAGGCTGCTCTCAACTGCCCCACCAGTAACTCTCCTCAGCTCTAGGCTCCTGCAGCTCTGGGCTCTCACTCCATAAACCTAGTGTCTGACAACAGAGCTGCCTTAAACATTGCTCTCACTCTTTTTGAGACACACCTGCAGTATGTTCCTCAGAAAAACTTCCAGTGTGTGTACTGTACAACAGGGGGATTGCATTGTCTGTAAAAAAAAACGCATATTCAGCAACCACTTCTCTCCTGCACAAAATCAGAAAACACAAGTGGATACACTTACCTAGTTTTCACTAGTTCGGTTCATGATGAGGATTCCCTGGCTGCTTCCACTTCATCTGAAGGATGACAGCCAAGTGTCCATCACAGTTGCTGAAGATTTCATCCTCTGCAGGCAATACCTCCTTTTCCTTCGAAAGCAAGGGAGGAAGCGGCTGTATGTTATGATTTGAAATGTGCACTGTGCATATCCAAGTGAATGCCGAACTCCTGTGAAAATCCCACCCATGTTACGTTCTGTATTACATCTACGTATGTAGCTGTTGCAGTTGTCATCTGAAACTTTTCCCAAGGTTTACATTAGGTGTTACTTTCTCCACCCCACCACCATAGCCACCCCCGAAACCCACAATACACATTCAGGGCTACCCTCGGGTGGCAGATTGTGGGCCATTGTCGATCACAAGAATACATTTCTCTAGCCAATATTCTTTAAAGACCTGAGCCAACTCCCATGGAAGCCACTGGGATTCTTTCAAGCAACTTCCTTGTGCTTCAGATCAAGCCCTGAGACACCAATATAACTAAAAATCACTCTCCTTTCCAGTGAGGACCTTCTGTTGTTTCTATATGAAGGATTTATAAGAAAATATTGAACTGTATTTCACAGTGACTCAGTAAATAACTTGTGTCACAGTCAGTGCTTCTGGGTGGTAATTAAAGATTTGAGGCATTCAACAAAAATATCAATGCTTAATTAAAACCACAAAAATATTTCCACATTAAAATATTTGCCTGTTGCCACTCAGACTTTGTTCTAGGTGTACTACAGGATTTTTCTAGCTAACCTTACTTGGAGCAAGCAGTTAGCTATTTTTCCCTGGATGAAAGCTTTAAAAAAAATCATATTGCCTTAATCTTCACAGTTAAGAATTTTAATGTGTATTTATTCTTCAAACGTGTGGTCCCGTATGCATTATTTAATTTCATTAGAGATAATGGGCAAATTGATACTCACTATAGTTGCATACCTCTTGTGTTTGTTGGAATTGTGGAGCTATAATCTGGTTATTATCAGAGAGAGCATTACAACTGCATTGGCCTCTATGACTGGCTCCCAGGTCCCTCTCCAGCAGTTCCTTGATCTATAAAACAAATGCATACTCCTAGCACCTCTGAAACAGCAAAACCTGAACTCCTTCCTCCCTGCCTTGCCAATGCCATTGGTTTGATGAATAACGCTGTTTCATTACCCTTGCAGAAGACTCAGTTTCATCACATGCTGAGCAACCACATAGCCAGAAGCAGAAGAGACAGAATGTCACAGAGGAAGGAGAAACCTGGAATCCACCGGCAATGTCCCCATAAGACACATGAAGTAGCATCCTGTCATGACCCAAGTTCCAAGGAATTTGCTGATGTCTTCAAGACCCTCAAATGATGTATTCAGGGGACCTGGATAAGAGAAGGGTTCAGAAGCCAAACTAGATAACCTCATGAAAAAAAGATCACACTAACCTTTGTAGGAAGCTTGAAAGTCTATGCCTTTGCTTTCTAACTCTTGCTTTTGAAGCTGTGGACACAAAATTAGAAAGGCAAATTGTGTTTAAACCTTTTCAGCTGACTGTTTGTATATCTTTTTTCCTGGATGAACAGTAATTAGGTCTATTCTGAGGTGAGCAGCAGCAAAGGAAAATGAAACATTACAAAATATAACTTTGCAAAATCACCTCAGTGAACCGATATATTTTCATAGAACAGATGGTTCAGAACATAGGTGTTTTTTTCATGAATAAGATCACATCAGAAATTTCCTCTAGCGTAGATACTTGAGCTAGTTCTGTTTGGGCTAGCTCCAGCACTGGCATCAGTATAACTACTCCAGTAAAATACTTTGTCCTCTGCTGAATCCAAGTCAGAGAGTTTCTCAATGTTTAAATATCCTGGCATTGATTTCTTTTTCTCCAGTACTTTTATTTTCACATTCAAATAAGGTTAGGTACTTAATAGATTAGGCTTTTCCTTTTCAATAACTGTGATGGCAAATTCAATCACATAATGAATTTTCAGGTGTTATGTATTCTACATTTTAACTCAACCTAATAAAAGATGAAAGGATTATTAGTACCAAATATTTTGGCTGACCCTAGAATACTGGATTTAATTTTACACTTTAAATGGTGATGTGTACATTTTCATTAAATTCTGTCTTTGCTTCTTAGCATCCTAATTTCCTCATGGATGTCACATGTTTGATATCATTAAGAAGCCTTTGATCTGTCTTACGCCTTAAAATACTTCATATTTTTTGATTTGATGTAATCATTTTTGGTGGGTTCTTTTGATGTCTCCATTGTATTTACTGCCTTGCTATACCTCTTTATTTTTACTTTCAAAGAGCCCTCTTTGTTCAGAGACAGACATTAATTTCCCAATGTTATTTTCCTAGCATGTTCACCTATAAGACACTTGCAACCTTTATTTTTAATTTGAGGGGATTTTAGACTATGCCAGCTCTTAATACTTGCGTTTGTCCTATTACATCCACGGCTGCTACGCACAGTGAAATTGTGTCCTTTTTAATTTGGTGGCTGTGCTACTGCTGCTTCTCAAGATCACTGCTATATTAATAAAGGTTCAATAAAGAATAGTGTCTTAGAATAGTAGAATGAAAACCACTTGAAATGTTAATAAAATGTCTCTGCTTTTTTGTACTGGGCTGTTGCCTAATATAGAGCCAGCTGAAGTCTTTTAGGGTTTGCCATTTGTTCTTTCTCTTAACATGTAACTTGGAACTACGCAGTATTTCAGTTTTAAGAATCTGAGCAAAAATACAGTGCAGAGTACTGGTGGCAGCAAGCTGATCATGCAGGTTACCTGCAAACTGCACACCAGACCAAAACTTCAGTGGTATGGTACTTATATATCAGAATTTTAATTACAGATGGTAGTAAGCAACTTTTCAGGAATGGTATGATTTATCTGATCTTCTGCAGCTTATAACGTTTCTGATAGCTACCAGAGTTTGTCTTTAGGG
>NW_009721065.1:57191-71755 GCF_000703405.1 Apaloderma vittatum
AAAGGGTGTTTAGTCGATTTGGTTTTTTGGTTGGTTGGGTTGGGTTTTCTTGGAGGGTGAGGGGCTGGTCATTTTCACAGTACATCAGAACCATTCTCCAATCTAAAACATGGATAATTCAAATATGGAGCCCGAAGCTGCCTGTGCCTAGTGCATCGCAGAGCAGAGTGCAGTGATTTAAATGCAGGCCTTGCTCTACTGTAGTGGTATATAGCGTCATTACTCTTACCAGATACACAGATGACACTGAGGACTTCTTATGAGCGACTCAAAAGGGATTTAAGACAACACAGGGTCTATACTCAGTTCAAAATACACCACAATTATTTTCATACTCACTGAAAATTTTATAACAGAGGCAGCCATAGACATTCTTGGGAGCTGTTTATTAAGCATTTCCTTGTAGTTGGTCTGAGCTGCTGGAACCAAGTGACTGGATGAGAATGTCAGCTTTCAGGTGAAATTTCATGCATTTATCCCTCATGACTGTCAACAACAGCTAGAAAATAAAACACCTTAACCTCATAAATGGAAATTAAAATAACACCTCACATGAATAGTAGTTTTACATGTGTACATTTTCAAGACAATTGCACTTTTAGGAGATGCTGAATAAATGATTTATAGCAATAAAAACTTTATGATGCACACACACAGGAAAGGATTTTCACTTTACCTTTTGAAGCACTCGATGCACATTCCTGTGTTCTACACTGTAGAAATTCACCTTCAAGTATGTGTCATCTGGAATTCCCCAATGGTCCATAGCACAACAAAAACACCTTCCTTTCCCTAGGTGAAGCCAGAATTTGCAGAAGGGTAGTCACACTCAGACTTCATCCCCAAGAAGAAGACAGTTATTTTGTGGCACTTCTTGTAGGAATAAATAAATCAAAAATAAATAAATAAAAATGTGGTGCTATTTTGAGTGAACCATCTATGCACCGTTCACAATGGTAGATTCACATAACCTCGGCCCCATATCTTGCTGAATATTAGTTTTATCAACAAAGAAATAATAAAAATGACATTAGAACTCTGTACTTCGCTAAAAGTAGGTGAAGTTGGTACAAAATCTTTGGCAACACTTGTATGTGCCTGCTGCATAAAAAGAGCCTTCACATCATATATGTCAGCCAGATAGCCCTCATTTGTAATTTCAAGGTCTTCACTGCCCTTTTCAAGGTAAGATCTCTGAAATAAAGGATATGGTTGAAGTTGTGCCGGACTTTGACAATGGTGAGTAAAATAGAACGTTTCAAGGTTTAATTATTTGTATGACTGTATCTCAGCATTATCTTCTTAAGTAATGTTGAGAAAGGTTAACGACCATATTAGTCCTGATTTTCAGAAAAATGCCGTTTTGGAGAAGCTGAATAGAGGGGAGTAACATCAAGATGAAATTACCAACAAAGAAATCGTTCTTTCGCTGATGTAAGCCCCACAGACATTGTAATGCAATTTCTTCTTAATTAATGCATTAATAGAACTGTATCACAGAAAAAAACCCTGAATTGTAAACTATCATAGATCTTTGTTCAGACTGTGTATGACAAAAACATTTTATATCAATTATATATTGCATTTGCACAGTTGGATGAAAATAATGATAGATTCTGAGTTTATTTCCCAGTAAACTCAGTAATTAAAATAATTAAAATTTTTTCCACAGCACAAAAATATCCAACGATGCAATGTCATCTGCAGATCCATCAGGCAGACCTTGCTGATGTGCTGGGGGTTTTACATGTACATGGCTGCTAAGATCCAAAGTTTGAGGGAGTAAGAATTTATGCAGCAAGTGTCTGAACCACAGAATATTTTTTCCTTCCCTTCTCGCTCACATACCCAAGAGTTTGGCACGGAAGACGAACTGAAGGGGTTTCTATTAGTCCTCCTCCACTGCTCTTAAGCAAAGAGCAACCAGGCTCATGCTGCAAGCCAGCCTCTAGTCCCACGCACAGGTTTCAGCATCAGCAAGAGGCAGGCCTGCTCGAGACCCGAAGGTTACACAGGTTATGTACCGAGAGCCCAAGGGCCACATCCAATTTGCATATAAACTACCAACATTTATTATAAGTGCATATAACCATGTTTGGTATGCAGATGGAAAATAACGTACGGTGGTTCAAGTTCATTAGCGACACCAGCCAGCAGTTCTGCTGGTTTGTCCCCATCCTTCAGTTAGAGGAAGAGGGCAGCTGGAGCCCCCATTATATGACTCAGCAGGTCTCATCTGGCCCTTGGGCTGCCCATTACATGCCCCCGCTCCACCGTTTGATGTGCTGAACAACCTCCGATTTCCAACTGGGGATGTAAACTGATAATGAGATCGCTTTAACGCTCTAAATCTCAGCGGCATTATCACAAAGGCCATTTTCTGGCTTTTGCAGTTGCCTGAAAGGGAAATGGAAATAAACAGTAGAGGTGAAAACAGAATCGTTGTGAAGTTACAAGACAAATAGGAGCTGCTGATTCAAGAGAAACTGTAAACTGGTTGTGGTCAAGTAGCAATTTTGTTTTCTTCTGATACATGTCACATTGAGAATTTAGGTAAAACGCTGTTCATGTGGACAGGCTCAAAGGAGTTCGCATCATACTTCCACTGGAGTCTTGAGCGCAGCAGATAAACACTGCAGATGCCTTACAAACATTAAAATGGCATAGTATGCCATGCGATCATTTTGCGTACAGTCACAGTACCGCAGGAAATCTGCTTTACATCGGCAACAAAACCAATGATCTGTTAAACGCAACACTAAACAATGTACTACCACTTCTGTTTCCAGGTGCTATGACAGCCCACACTTACTTCTCTAATTCTCATGTAATATTTGGGCTACAGCACAGTTTCTAGTGCTAAGGCATCAAGCAGCAGTATTTTAAAATTTGCTAAAGAAATACAGTCTTGAGAAACCACAAACAGCAGGGGCCAAATTTTAATAAGTATCTCTGCTAATGTCACTTCAGCAACATGATTCCAACTATTTTAATCACAGGGGGTCTTTAACATGCCTTCAGGGACACACAGTTAAAGCCAAGAAAAATGTCACAGCTATTAACTGATTACAAAGAAAGAAAAGTAGGAAAGTTGTTTAAGCATTGCTAGAAAATTAATCTCTTAATTAGAGCATTAGAACATTGTTATATTTCTCTCTTCAGCACCAAATACCGGGATAAATACACAAGACGCTGACTTACAATAATGGTGGTAATGGTTCTCCTGTAACATCCCTGAGCTCCTGTGGCTGGTCTGTGCTGTCCTGAGAGGTTGGCCCCACCACATGTTCCTTCTGTCCACCTCCCCCAGCCCTGTCCCACACCTCACCTACGGCACGTGGGGGACATGCCACGGACCCCTTTCTTAAGCTCCATTCACCCCTCTCTAGGGACATGCAGCAAAGCACTGGCAGAGGATGGAGCCTCTCTGGGCTCAGAGGAGTGCAGAGTGCAGGCAGCCACCACGATATTCACCTGTGCTAAGCAAACATGCTGGGAGCTCTCCATGTGGGTTCAATGAGGGAGTACATGCCACAAAATCCAAACTCCTGTGCATTTCCAGCTCAGTCGGGGCATTATGCAATGACTGAGGAAAAAAAAAAGAGAAAGAAAAAGAAACTGAAATCTTAGATTTGTTCCTCCTGACCGCAAAACTGCCCAGTTGTGCAGCCCTCAACTTCTTTTACTGTGAGAAGGCTCCTTGCCTTTCACCTGCTGGGACCATGCACAGCTGCAGAAATCCACAAATTGCAGAGAGCTATGCACTCCTAGACACCACGGTTAGATCCTGATGTTCTACATTTATTTCAACAGTCCTTTAATGATACTGTGAAGAGGGAGGACAAAAAACCCCAACAGAACCATACTGAGAAAATGCCTCTCCAATGCTTCCAAAACATACCAAGTGTCCGAATGCTAGCCTGAAGGTGTATCGTATTATACTAACTACTGCATGCTGCAAGTGAAGTCCGCTATGTCAAGTACTACAGAGCTAAAAAAAAGAGGAATATAGTCGAGAGAAAATTAAGACTGGTCAGCAATAACCACTTCCATGTTTTATCCTTATCTAATCCTTGTGCCAGACCTTAGCTGCTGCTGACTTCAAGGCATCCTTCTGGCCTCTTATGAGGCCTCTGTCTTCTCTTTTGTTGTGACACCCATCTGATTTCTACAGGTACCTCAACTCCTGCCCTCAGCCTTTCCACATATTCTATCCTGAGCTGATCACCATCTTCGGCTTTATTAACGTCAGATATATCCAGCAGAGCTTAACCATCGAATTAGAACGTGTAACCTTTTTGTCAGGCTTTGCCTGGCAGTAGCAAGGGTAATCTTCAGTTTCCAGAAGCCACTAACAAACACTGTAATGAGCCACCAAGCAAAAATCCAGGAAATTGAAATTAAACTGCTTATGAGCTCAGTGGGAGCATCTGC
The DNA here is from genome assembly GCF_000703405.1 of Apaloderma vittatum. NCBI lineage: Eukaryota > Metazoa > Chordata > Aves > Trogoniformes > Trogonidae > Apaloderma > Apaloderma vittatum. The sequence continues at coordinate 61,626 of NW_009721065.1, forward strand.
ATTTCTAGTTCAGTAAGAGGTTCTTTCAGGAGAGAGGTGGTCTCGTGTCCACACTTGGTGTCTTTCGATATTCTCAAGCACAACATTGCTCGCTCCAAGCCCTCTCCCTCTTGGTGGAAAAGAGAAACGTGGAAGGGCCAGCTCTCTAATCCCAGAAAGGAAACTAGTGTGAAATTCATGCTGATAAAACACAATGTGGACACAGGGAACATGTAACTCCACACCAGTTAGTAAAGCACATGCTCCGAGTGAACTCTGCTTCTCCCTACTCCTCAAAGAACAGATGAAATGACTCAACAAAACTGTGTTGAAGAGAACAAAGTAGAAATAGGAAGATAAGCAGGGTAATGTATTCTTTCTCCTTTTTGTTCTATCAAGTCATGTCATAAAATGAGGAACAGTATGTAGCTCAGACTGAGTGGCTACCCTAATGCAGTGCAAGACCTTAGAGCCTCCCCAAAGGAGGAAATACTGAAAAATGGAGCTCTCTGAGCACCCACACGATTTAATTTTCACTGATCTCTGAATGATGTCTAAATCTAATATTTATTACTCTAGGAAGTGAATTTGGTCTCTGTTAGTAGCAAACACATCAGTTCATTATTCTCTGCACAATGCACAATAATAATTTACAGCCTTTCTGCTGTTTTCTTGGTGAAACAACAGTTAAGAGAACTTGACGCCTTCCAACATCCTCTTCTAATATCAATCTGTTTGTTACAGGAATACGATCATGCTTAAAATGAAAATCGAACATGTTTTGGGCTTGCCCACTGGCCCTCCTTCTTTATTTCCCCTTCTCTGCCTGAGCACTGGCCATATATTTCTCCCTTCCGAGCTGCTGTCAGTCTGGAGTGCTCTGTGAGGAGCCACTCGCCTTTTCTGCTTCCTACTGGACCTACGAGTGCCACCGTGAGCAGAATGGCATTTACATGGTAGGGAATGCAGGGTTCAGAAAGCTGAGGAGACCTCAAGGGAGAACTCACTGTGTAAACTTTCAGTTTGGAAAATTTCCTGGGAGACGTGATCTGCGGGATTAGAGCCTTGGAATGTAAATCTGTGGATTCCCAAGAGCATTCGCTAATCTCTGGGTACATTATCAAAACTAATCCTTCTTTTTGTCTCTGTTGAAATGAAAAAGGAATGCACGTTAAGTTGTTTCAAAAACTGGATGAGAGTTTCTGGTGTTATGAGATTCAGGCTTTGGATGTCGGCAGGACGGAGTCACCTTTCAGCCGCCCATAGGACAGACGGAGGAAGGGTGGGGTTGGAGCTCTATCACAACACTCCCTGCTCTCAGCTGGCTTGTTCCTGTGTTTCTGCTCACCTTGTTCTGAGCTGATACTCTGCGAGCTGTCTCTCACATCTCAACACTACATTAAAGGCATTGGATCCCAAACGAGGATCTAAAACATATTGCAGGGCTTCTCCCAACCATTCTTCAGCCGGGCTCTTTGCTTATGACAAGTTAGTGCTCTCCACTTTGAGACACTTGTTTGTCGCTCGCCTTTGGACCAAATTCTTCCAAATCTTAGACTCAGTGATTTGGGCTTGATTTTCAACATGCAAATAAAGACTTCTATGAAATTTTATGGGATTACACCAATCATGATTTTCCAAAGCCTCTCACATACAAAAATAATCTAGGAAATTAAAACAAAATTAAATTGACAACTGCTAGTTTTATGTAAATACATATGGGATTTTACAGCAATGCAATAATTTTTCATATCTTAGGCTCTTGTGTCAGAATGTGAAAAAAATTTTAATTATCTAGGACATCTCTTTTAGTAACAAAAGCAATAGGTGTTACATTTTCTAAACTTCATAAATATGAAAACAGATGTGACTACCTCTAAATTCCAGTACAAGTATAGGTAAGTTTTAACTTAATATTAAAATGAAATTATTAGCATAATGAGAAAATATAATAAACATTTATGTCTACATCAGTACAGAAATTTCTTACCTAATGGAATTTAGAAAAAAACATACGCAGTGGCAGTAGAATAATACCTTAAATCATTAGTCAGTTATCTGCCACTACTTTTTGTCAAGTATGCTTTGAAACTTTCAGGCAATTAAGGTTATCCATTGGAAGACTGTCCTAGACTAAACCCATCTTGCAAAGTGAGGAATCAGAAGAAAGGTATAGTTCTGATCATACGCATCAGTGACATTAAGCAACGTAACAAGGAATGTTACCTTAGGAGCACGTAGAGAGAAATGGCGTCCATGTGAACTTCTCTGCAAGAAAAGGTTCAGACAATTACACTGGTTCAAAAGTTACAGTAATGTATTGTAAAATCACACAAGACAATGAACCTGATGCAGCTCCTGGAACAGAATTACTGTTGTTAAGTAAAGTACAGCAGAGGAATTTCTGAACAATCTGTTACGTTATGTGAAAGGACAAGTTTTTCTCCTGACCTCAGTGAGCACTATTTACCTGAACGATGTGGATCCACGCTTCTTCATTGCCTAAACATGCTGCCATCGGTCATTAGTCTGCAAAATCTTTCTAGGTACCCCTACTCCGGATGGACCATTGGGCAGATTCAGTAATGCTCATCTGCTTATTCCTTATGAACTGTACACAGTAATTGCACAGCTTGTGATCTAAAACACAGGCTCGTCACTCTGTTCTGTAGCCAGCCAGCATGAGGTCAGGTAAAGTAAATCAAATGCTCTCAGAAAAGTTTTATAAGGAGTTTATTCCCATTTTGGTTGCCACCTTCAAAGAATGGGGTTACCAGCCAGAACACAGTTAAGAGAGTGAACCAAGTAAGAGTTTTAGACGACAAGGGCTATACATCATTTGAGGATGTACTGTCCCGATCCTTGGTCAAAGTAAACAAATACTCTAATCTACTTGTGGTTTGTGGGGGGGGTATGTTTGTTTGTTGTTTGGTTTTTTTTATCTCAGAGCTCATAATTTAGCTGTGGCCCAGCTCGGTTAGCCGAGAGGGAGTATTTTCGGTCCATTTTGCACTGACTGAAAAAGGGCACAAAGACCTGGTATTTATTTTAATCCCTTACGTCACAGATCATATAGACAAATATAATTCATAAATGTCATTCTATCAAAGGGAAGACATCTTGGCAGAAAATACTGTGCTATCTGATGACAGTACTAGATGTTTAATTAATGTAATGGGTAGACAGGACAGTATCAAGCTAAGTAAACAAGCTGCTAATCTTAATGGGACTGCATTCTGGAAGTGAAATGTATTTTTGATCTACTGATGACTTTCATTACTCTATGAATAATGATAACATATTCAAAAATATTCTTCTGTGTGCAAATTTGCTTTGCTTTCTTTATAAAATTTTCCTTATCAGTTCATCTAAATTATTACTTAAGTATTTATATGGTGCTAATGTTTGTGAAAGAGAGTAGCTTATAAGTCTGCATACTATCAAATTAGATCTCAACTTTGTACATAATCCAGGAAACTTCAGCATCTCCTTCAGCTTTGTGCAACACATATTTATTCAGGTGGAATTTAATTAAACCAAACAAATTAAAGCTGACTACTGACTCATTTCAAAGCATTGGAGCAGAGAAGTAGACAGTGACACTGGAACAATTTGCAACCATCTAGGACACTGCCATCTCTCAGTACCCTCAATTAGCCATTAATAATTTTGTGAATTTTAAATTTGATTTGCACTGTTTAACAACTAATTTCAGAAGAAGCAAGACCTGCTAAGCTATGCGTTTCAACACATCTCTCAAAATGTGCACTGTTTGACCACTTCAAGCAACTGTAGTATCACCTGGTAAGTATACATACAGATATACAGAGATGTATAGATACATAGATATCTCACTTCATCAATGTTGCTTTATTAGGTCTTCCTTCATCTACTCAGATTGTGACTGAATATAAACTACTGACCTGCTGGCTCTATCCAGATCGTACAAACTGAGACTACAGTTACATGAGCACTCTGTACCCACATTTCTGTATTATCAAATTAGAATTACAGGAATTGCAGAAGAAAATGGGTATTCAAAAACCCTTTATCTCTCTTGGCTTCGTATTTCTGTATGTGTCTGAATTGGTTTTACCAGTCAGATGTAACTCAGACTGGAACATGCAGCACAAAGTTGTCAAATGCCAGGACAAAGTCGATAACGCTCGCTCACTCCATGTGCTCAGACTGGTGTACGTGCTGATGGGTTCAGGATCTGGGCAATATTTGCCTCTGATCAGCATCAACCTCTTGCTTGTATAGGACCACCTCACTATGCTATGGCACCAGCATGTATATGCAAACCACATCTGACAATGTTTAACATAACTTGCACTAAAAAGCCTCCAAGTGAGGAAAGTCTCATAACCTCTACGAGTCACCCTTCCCGCACTTAATGCTCCTTGCACTGGTGCCATGTCAGGATATTATCTTTTTGTATGCCAGTGGATATGAAAAAACAACTTATTCCTTTAGATCTTAAACAATCTTTTACATATTTGAAAACTGTTACTGTGTCTCTTTTTTACTTTCCCTTAGAAACACCAATTCTAGTTCTGGAAGTCTTTTCTCCTAGATGGTGCTCTCAAGTCCTCCGAGCATTCCTGTAGCACGCTTACAGAATAACCCTCCTTGCATTCCCTCTGGAGCTGCTCAGCTCTGAACTGGATCTGGTTTTAGAAGCTGTGCAAGTTCCAAGGTAGCCCACAAAAGGTAAAAGAATTGACTCACAAGATTGGATGCCCAGAAACTCTGCTTCATAAAAGTGAAAGTTTGGTCTCTGACCCATGGTAAGGTCTCTCAATACCACCAAAAGGCAGGAACTGCATTAACTCTGTAGTAACTGAAGAGTAGTGGTAGGTTAAATATTCCACATTTTCCCACAAAAACAGAGCATACAAAACAGCTCTGATATGGTATGTTCCGATAAGTTTAAACATTTAACCATATTCAAAATAAAATCTGTCTCTAAAATAAGCATTTGGAATGCAGAAGGAAAACATAAATCACTGTGATTGCTAAAACAAGTGAAAAATAATGTATGAAACTAAAAATGAACATTCAATAGCACAGAACATTTCAACAGAGTAAAATGGTGATCAGTAAACGTTCATAACATTTGAATAGCTGAGGATGATTTTCCCTTTACTGAAAAAAAACCTGTATGAAAACGATTGCATGAACTAAAACTGGTAAGCAAATTTACAATCAAAATCACAGTGGAAGAAAAGAATGAGTTGGCAGGAAAAAGGAAATGTTCTGATCTGCTTTCAAAGGATCAGGAGCATTTAACTGACAAGGCAGAAAATACACAAGATACTCCCAATGCGAAATTTTTCCTACATACTAACAGAGCCATCTTCAGTGTGGTTTTATCATCTCCTATGCAAAACCATGGAAGGTGTCCACACAAACATACGAGAGAAGCACACACAGACCTCCTGTGCTTGGGCTGTTCAGCCTGGGGTAATGGCTTTAAACTGAAAAAGGACAGATTTACACTAGATATAAGTACAAAGTTTTTTTCATATAATGAGGGTAGTGAAACACTGGAACAAGTTGCCCAGAGAGGTAGCAGAAGCCCCATCCCTGGAAACCTTCAAAGTCAGGTTGGATGGGGCTCTGAGCAACCTGACCTAGCGGAAGAAGTCCCTGCTCACTGCGAGGAGGGATGAACTAGATAACCTTTAAAAGGTCCCAAAATATTCCGTGATTTTATGTGTAGTCCATGATTCTGTGATTTTATGTGTAGTCCATGAAGCCAAGAAACACTCATTACATGAAGAAAAGCCTAGGGCTACCCAGAAAAACTGTAAACCAGGTTATTTAATTTCAGCTGCAATTTAACTGTGCAGAAGAAGCCAAATGAGGACGGACTTGAAGAGCAGGGCCGTATGCAGAACTTTCCATGTATTTTGATGACTGGAAGTTAATAGAGCTATCGCTCTCTTTTGCATGAATAATATTTGTTACAACTTAGTTCTATTAGATTTATGAATTGTTCATGAGCAAAGTCTCACTGTCCGTAATACATTTGCTATGTGTAAGCTCTCCTGGAACAGTTTAGAAAACTAATTTTCAGGCTCTTTTTGGGGAAATGTTTGGTTTACGCGCCCTCAGATTTAGATAGTGGGTGGTTGCTGCACAGTTTCAATTTTCATATTGGCTGACAATCTTCTTGCAAATAATAACAAATGCTTTCCACCCACTCACCCCCTCCCTTCCCCCCGATGTCTGGGAGGAATTCTTAGATGCATAATTGATCCATCTCATATAATTAAAACATCTGAGACTTGTGAACATTTGTACAATTAACCAGAAGATGCTATAAGGCTCATGACTGATGATTACTAGCCCACTGTGGAGTATAACAGTTCAAAATTTGACATCCATCTTCAGAAATACTTGTATTTACGGATCTCATTTAAAACCTTTGTTTTTGAACCAAATGTGGACACTAGCTTGGAAACTATTTTTACTACTACATCGAAGTACAAAAAACAGACAGTGCAGATGCTATGGGCATGATGTTTGGCTGGGATAAATCAACAGATTTTATAAAAAGCTGTACTCCCTTTGACAACTGCAGAGATTTGGCCAAAGATATTGAACAGATCTTTTTGAAGCTATTAAGAACTTAATTAGGCAGGGTCTCCACCTCTTTACTTTTGATATTAATGACATAAAGGCATATAAAAGCGATGTTCCAACTTTTTCAAATTATCACTAAGCAAGAAAAGGTCAGAATGATACCTATGAATAGACAGAGGAGTTAATACGCTACATCCCTCGATTTGATGGCTGGGTCAGAGTTCGGTACACATGAAGACTTTGCGAATGAAGCTTACAAATGAAAGTATTTACTAATAGAAGAGTGAATTAATGCAATCAATAAGCACAGAAGAGTTAAAATACTGGGAAAAGTCCATCTCTAAAGACTGCAGAGATTATGAAAACACAAGCTGTGCAGAAACTATGAAGCTAAACAGTTGAGGTCCTTCCTAGATTCCAGAAATCTCACTTTTCAACTGTGTCTTCTCTCTCAGTAAATCTATAATGTACTATATAGTGGAAAGCATAGTTATGTAATGTTAAATATTGTGCAAATAGTAGAATCGTGCATTTACATGGCACTATGCAACTTTTTTGGTCTGAAATGCTTAAAATTTAAAGTCCGAGTCTGGCAAATATTTCACAGAGCTTGTTGCCAGGTATCTTCCCAGCACAGTTAACTGGGCTACACAGGAAAAATGATGCCTGGTGGTAATTATTTGCAGGATCATCCCTAAAAGAGACAATATGATAGGTTTGTTAATAATTCCATGTTAAAAGTTACCTAATAAAAAAATTTTTTTAAAAAATAATTCAAAGTAAATGAGCACTAGAAGATACTATTCAAGATAAATAGGGGGCCAGTTAGCTCAGCGGTTTGAGCGCGGTGCTGACAACAATGACAACACTGAGATCGTGGGGTTGATTCCCGCTTGGTCCCCATGTGTTGCCTGGTCTAGTCGAGAGGTGGTGTCCCTGCCCATGACAGGGAGGTTGGACTAGATGATCTCTAAGGTCCCTTCCAGCCTAGGCCATTCTATGATTCTATGATAAATTATATTCAACATACAAAAATAAAATATTAACTTGAGCCATTCAGCATGGTATAAATGTCTAAGCATAAAAAAACCAATCAAGGGAGTCATTCAGGATTCAAAACTCAAATAATTTAAATTAAAAGAAAGAGACATTTTTCTAATAAAGGCCGTAGTATTACTTGGACTGTTCCAGCTGTCTAGCATTTTCCCCACTAAATGCTGTGTCTACCATTCAGTACCCAGAATGATTTTATTGAGGATTTTTCTTTCCAATATTGCCTTCAGTTATAATTTTTCAAGGAAAGACTGAAGACACAGATGTCTGCCTGCCTGCACTTTCCACAGTTCAGATGAGGAATTCTTTCTTTCCTTGTGTTATACACATTAATGTCCTTGGAAGATAAACAGATTTGTTGAAGTGTCCTTACAAGGTGATACAGTTTAGTATTTAATCAGTTATTCCCTAAAGTTTAAACATTAGACAAGACATCAGGAAAGCAGTGACTGGCAATACTTTCACTTCTATGGCCACTGACAAATTCTTACTTATCTACATATTTTTCAAAATCTATTATCATCCACATAGGGGTTTTTTTGGAAGACAGAAATACTTCTTTTCAGCAGATACAGCCAGCCTTCTAATTTCCCCATGTTATCACATGCAGTATGTAACATTGTTATAGCCTTTGGGGACTGGCAAAGAAGTAATTTCTCCATTTTTTGGTTGTTAAAAAGGCTATTTAATTTTTGCTGTTGATAAATTGGGTAGTTATTTTCATTGTTCTCCCTAGACGTAACAGGTTAGTTTTGCAATTTGTGTGTTCTTCCCTACAAAGGTAGAAGAAAAAAAATAGGAAAGTATAACTGTAATTCCAGAAAAACTGTCTGACAACACCCTCTAGTAGGTAAGATGCTTCTAACTTTTCTAAAAATGATTAGATTTCAAGTTCCTGACGTTCTCTTAACACTTGTAAAAGCTATAATTCTGACAGCCTGCAAAACTGAAATCTTTCCTTCAGTACTTCTTCCATATAACAAGTGTGGCTGTAGTACAAGTCTTCCTAACTTTACACCCACCTTCTTCTTTTTTCAAAGGATCACTTCTACAGGACTGAAACAGTCATAAAAAATTGTGCCATCATTTCCTAGGACGCCACAGCCAGGCACAGCGCTAAGTAGCATACTCTCAGTTAGCTGGAGAGTCATCACGTTCATCCTGAGAGATAATGTATGTCTCAAGATCTTCAGGAGCTGGAAGAATGGTTAAGATACTGTATAGAGATTATTTCAGCTTGAAATATATCTACTTTAGATCTACTTATTTCTCCAACTCTTTTGCAGGCTCAAAGGAAGAAAAAACCAAACAAACATCTGCTGAAGAGGAAAATTGATTATTTGGGATTTTCAACACTGAGCAGCTATTCCCAGCTGTTGAGCACTCCAAAAGTTGATGAGGCTGGCAGGCAAGAGGGAGGAATACATTGGCAGCTCCTCATCAGTCGGCAGCAAAACTTCCACCCTTCCACACCTACACCTTGGAGGTGAAAGAGTGACTGACAAAGCCCCCTGAAAATATTACCTTATAATTGATCAATAAAGGTCTCTGTTTTGGAGATGCTTTCTTGCTGCTGCTGTCAACAGCTACAAGGATTGCAAGCTTTTTTTGTCCATATATTGTATTAGTGGATAAGATAACCACAAATACATACACTTCCATTGCTCAATAGAATCAATACTGTTTTAATGTTGCTTTAGCACTGATGTAAAGTTGTTTTATTTTTAGAGTTTCCAGTGAGGAGAAAAATCTCTAAGCAGCTACAGATTCTGAGTCTTTAATATAACACGGCTACCATTTTTATAACAGCAAATCTAGTGCAAGCTGAATTTTTTCTGGACCAAATATTGCAGGACACTATCAGGTTAAGCCTATAAAAGACAGAAAAGCATTTATATTAAAAAGAGGTGACATCTCTGTCACTGATTATTTTTGCTACCTTAGACAATAAACTCTACTGTTTTACCTTATTTCTCTATTGTCAGATGAGTTCCAAACAAAATTCATATATCGGTTATTATGGGACTTTGCGAAAAGGGGGCTGGAAACTGGCTTGTGTTCATCAACTAAACTAAATGGGTTTGCATTTATATATATTTAAATTTCTAACAATTGTTTGTTGTTTTTATGAAGGACTAAAGGGAAAAGAGGTCCTCTGCTGTTCAGTACTTTCAAAAGTATATTCAGCAATGTCTTTAATATATTTAATTGAAAAAACACTAATCTAGAATATTTAGTAAAAATCACATACTTCCACTAGAAATCCTTTATTAGGTGCTTTGCCCTTTTTCAGGTATTCATGCCTCTATAACTAAAACTCTCCTGTTTATCTGGTCCTTTATATCTTCAGCCTCAGTAACTTTTCAGTTGACCATAAAAGCTGTGATAAGGGACCATGTTTATTTGTTTTAATTTTATGGCCTACAACACAAAATTTACATTCATCACAAAATATTAACATCAAAATAGAAAAAAACAAAAACTCCCCACACCAAAATCAGAACAAA
>NW_009721066.1:0-15000 GCF_000703405.1 Apaloderma vittatum
CATCCCCAGGCACGTTTTCAGGTTCATCAGATGGTCACAAACCTGATCTTCCATTATGATAGGCAGTTCTTTCATCCAACCCCTGTCATTGTCTTCTGTGACTTCAGGAGTGTGGCTAGAGCCCTTACCAGTGAAGGCAGAGAAAAAGAAGTCATTGAGAACCTCGGACTTCTCCAAATCACTTGTCACCAGTTCACCCATTTCTTTTCGGAGGAGTCCCAGAACTTCCCTGGTCTTTTTCTTACTATTAATACACCTAAAGGAACTTTTACTGCATCCCTTGATCTCCTTGGCTAGATTTAATTCTAAATGAGCTTTTGCTTTTCTAACCTGGTGTCTTGCTGCTCGGGCAGCTTCCTTATATGTCCCCCACTCTAGCCATCCTATCTTCCACTCCTTGCAAATTTTATTTTTGTGTGACAGTGTGTCCAGGAGCTCCTTGCTCATCCAGTCATCTGAACAATTTTGCTATTGGAGTGAATCCACCAAAGCAGGAATCTCCCACTTTTTCCACCTGGGAAAAAAACGTGTGTAACTGCTGTAAGACCATTACCCAAGGTGACACAGTAGTAAACCCAGGGAGCAAACCCAAGATGTATTTCTTCCAAGTCAGGTGCTCTCTAAATTTGAGCTATCTTTATATGTGTTCATCCATGTGAGAAAAGGAGCTGATCCACAGGGACTATTCATGTAAGGTAGGGCCATATTACTGAACTTTCCCTCTGAGAGGCTTTCTGTTTCCTTCCCTCTCTTTTGTAGACCAAATCCATTTACTACTTTCAGGCAGGGATAGAGTCTCCAGTGTCACATTAGACAGAGTTTTCATTGACCAGCAGCCAATATATGAAGCCAGTATATATTGCTTCAATGAGTCTGTCAAAATGACCTCAAGGAATGTATTTCAGGTCATATCATGGACTGACACTATCCAAACAAGACAGATCAAGACAAGGATTTTGGTGTGTCAGATGTGGTTTTAATTTAGATTGAGACATGACAAGTTGTCAAAGGAATGCCATCAAACATTAATGTTTCTTGTCTTTAAAATACAATATCATGTATTTCTATCATAAGGCTTCTAAAAACCAAGAAACCACTCCCCAAAACTTTATTTTGGGTCTTTGTTGAAAAGAGAATGCAAAAGGGTTCCTACTTGTACACAAAATGAGACTGACTTGCTACCACCAACGTGCAAGAATGAACACTTTATTGTCCTATTGCATTTTAGAGAAGAACACAAGAAAGGAAGAATTTCACTTTGGTTAATGTTGCTGAACCATCTCTTTGCAATAACTTGTTAAAATCAAGCTCAGTACATGGGCTAATTTAAATCATGACCATTACAAACTGACTTCTCCAGCTGACAGAAAAGAAATACTCTCAGATAGATCACTCTCTGTGATACTTCAGAGAGCTTGTTCTTCCTGCACCTCAGAGTGCTTCTTCTTTCAGCTCACGGTCTGGAGAACATTGTTTTTACCTCTGGGGTTCACCAGTTTGGTCCTCAGAGGCTGGCACAGTCATTCACTTATTAAAGAAAATAAAAGAAGAAAGTATAGAGTGTGGAAAACTCTTGTGGTGAACCAAACTGTCTCTGTGACAACACTGGACAAGGCATCCACTTTCCTTTATGAAGCAGGGATTCAACCTTCAGCTGCAATCTCATGCATCCCACCACAATATATGTCTCCACATGCCTCTTCCATAATCTCATATGTCAACTGCAGTTGTTCTATGTTTAGACTGGATATTAGGAAGAAGTTCTTCCCCATGAGGGTTGTGAGACCCTGGCACAGGTTGCCCAGAGAGGGGGTGGAAGCCCCATCCCTGGAAGTTTTTAAGGCCAGGCTGGATGGGGCTCTGGGCAGCCTGATCTAGTGGGGGATGTCCCTGCCCATGGCAGGGGGTTGGAACTGGATGATCTTGAAGGTCCCTTCCAACCCTGACAATTCTATGTTTCTATGATCTTTTGTCTCTTTGTATGATAAGATCTTGCATGCCAGATGCATCGAGGACAATTGAGAAAACCTCACACTTCAGATGAGGAAGTCTCCCCTCACAGCAATGTCCTACATTGCAGAGCTCCTGCTTATATTAACACATTTATATGTACTTTTTTCCCCCAACACTTATATGAAGAGTTAAAGTGATTGACCCTTTTTTTAAAAATTCAGCCCGCATCATCATGTTCCATAGCAAGTTGTTTCCATAGCATTTAATCTTCTAAAAATAAGAAAGTCTCAGAAGTGACTCAGAACATTGTGAGACTGTCATTTTCCTCAAAATAATATCTCAAATGGGGAAATGTTAGTCAGAAAATGAGGAAGCAGAAGAAGGAAAGCAAGGGATCGAAAAGGGAGTGTGGTGAATTGCTAGCACTTGGTAGTTATTGTTGGTTTAAGGATGTTTTCCTCTTGCTTCTAGCTGCTGCAATACGTTTAATTTCTTCCTGTTTATGGGAATCTTTCAAAACTTCTTATTTCTGAGACACAGACAAACAGCTTCAGTAGCATCTATCAGGCCATCGTTGGTCCCTTTATGTGCAGTCAGGTAGGTGAATCCGGATTTCCTCTCAGTTCCTCGCATCACTGACCTCTTCCCTTTCCTCCCCCATCGCTCCTGCTCCCCTGCATGACGTCTCTGGACAGCAACAAGACAGACAGCTCTGCCATGTTATCAGCTCAGCTGTGACAGAGTAAATTGGGAGGCTTTCCTTAATCACTCTAGGTGCAGGTTTACTGAAAAATTTATCTCTGACTACAGGCCATGGCTGCAGCCTCCCAAGTGGGAGAAACTTTCAGCTGATTTGAATTTGGCAGTGAAGCTGTCTGGTTGCTTTTATAGCTGGGGAGGACGAAGTAAAGATTTTTTGTTTTTATTTTACTGTAAGCAGGCAAATATATTAAACCAAATTAGTTTCCTCATACAGTGTCTGGGAATGAGGTTTGCTGTTACAGGAGCTGGAATTGTTGAGCATTAATTCAGAGCTAATATTTTGAAGCAGGAGGGTTTTCAAACTGAGCTGTACTACTTGCAGGTCAGACTTAACCCCTTGAGACTTTCTTTACCCTTTCTCTTTCTCTTTCTCTTTCTCTTTCTCTTTCTCTTTCTCTTTCTCTTTCTCTTTCTCTTTCTCTTTCTCTTTCTCTTTCTCTTTCTCTTTCTCTTTCTCTTTCTCTTTCTCTTTCTCTTTCTCTTTCTCTTTCTCTTTCTCTTTCTCTTTCTCTTTCTCTTTCTCTTTCTCTTTCTCTTTCTCTTTCTCTTTCTCTTTCTCTTTCTCTTTCTCTTTCTCTTTCTCTTTCTCTTTCTCTTTCTCTTTCTCTTTCTCTTTCTCTTTCTCTTTCTCTTTCTCTTTCTCTTTCTCTTTCTCTTTCTCTTTCTCTTTCTCTTTCTCTTTCTCTTTCTCTTTCTCTTTCTCTTTCTCTTTCTCTTTCTCTTTCTCTTTCTCTTTCTCTTTCTCTTTCTCTTTCTCTTTCTCTTTCTCTTTCTCTTTCTCTTTCTCTTTCTCTTTCTCTTTCTCTTTCTCTTTCTCTTTCTCTTTCCCTCTCCTCTCCTCTTTCTCTTCCAATATTTTTTTCTTATATGTTACACAACACAGAAAAAGTTATGACCTTTCCTAGTGTAAAATTTAGAAGGAACCCATGGGCTGCACTAAAAGAATATTATACAACAAAACTCCAAAAGTTGTCTACTTTTTAAATTATTATTCTGAAAATAAAATGAGTAAAATGCATTTTTTTCTAGGTATTTCTTTCAGTGTTGAAGCTAAGTGTATTAAGGTATTTAAGCATTTATTTAATAATATGGGAAGTTTCATGGATTGCGATAGGTCACATTCAATGTAAACACTTGATAGGAGAAGGCATACAGTTTCCTCCCTAATAGACACATTTTCTAAAAGAACAAGTCTTATTTTGATAGAAAGAAAGAGGCAATTCTACAGCAACAACAATAAAAATAGGCTGGGGAACTTAAAATTGTGCATTTTTCCAGGATGCTATTTTATACATCCACTCTAAGAAACAGAACTATGTTAAATCAGTTCAAAAAGAAAAATAAAATTGAATGAAGAAGAAAATAATCCTTAGGAAATTCTGGTTTGTTTTCTAAGAATGAGTGATTAAAATATTTTTCTAAATAATTGATGTGATTTTCTTTGATGTGGCAACATGGTACTTTCGTGGCAACATGTGAACTTAATGTTCAAATTTTAACTGCACAGGAGTGTCTGCAGTATGTATTAGTTAAAATTTGTAAAGAGCTTTGCAGATGAAAGCTCTGTGTAAGTGTGATTACTACACTTCCAACTGAGGAAATATACTTTCTTTCCTCCATTGTCATCCAGTCTGATGTCATCCAGACTTATTTTTCTCTCTTTCCACAGAATATATATATATATGTATATATTTAATTAATGTTAAAAGAGAGGTCTGTGAGTAGTTTGTTTGTTACAGTCCAATTTTTGGTACAGTCACCAAGTATGTCTGTTTGCTTTTGCAAGTGGATTGTGTTTTAATGTGATGCTGGAGTATTTTGTAGCACGATGACAATTATATACTAGATGGCTGAAGACATAAAACCAGAAGTGCACACTGAATATTTCTTGTTTGAAAGTGTACCAAAAGAAAACAGTTTGTATTAAGAAATGTGTTACACAGACTACTTTACCTCCAGTGTTTGTGATTAGAGTTCTAATGCTGTACTGCTTTTAAGCGTGACAATTTCATCTCCACATTGCAATGACTTCAGTCAGTGATGAGGGGAGAAAGAAAAAAACAAAACATCAAGCCACCAACAAAACACTTTGATTATTTAACAGGAGAAAAACCAAAATAATCACCTCTATCTCAAGAAACAAAAAAAGCATGCAGGCAAATAGAATATTGTACTGCCAGTGCGAGATTTTTATTATTATTATTTTTAAATAACAAACAAAATAGCAAAACATTTTTTCTCCATCATAAAAAACTGACTTTGATCCCCAGTACAGCCATTGAGTGGAAAATTGAACCACACTATAATTGCTTTCCCTGTGACCGATAAAGTGGTGTAACAAATTTTGTGTTTGAATGATAAAATCAGCAATTGGCCCCTAGCAATTCCTTCTACCATTCCTCCAAGGACACCAGCGTCCCATCAGGCTCCAGGGCTAGAGCAAAGGCTGAAGAACTGTAAATCTACTCCAAGTTGCTGGTTCTTGGATACTAGCCTTTTCTAATGCTCTTTTTCATTTTCTTTTCCTTTTTTTTTTTTTAAGAGAATGTTGTGTGAAAAGGGTTTAGGTGTTTATTTGCTTGATTGTTAAATGATGACGGTAAGTACTTCTAGATTACCTAAAAAATATAAATAAAATGAGCACGTTAGACAGAAGCTTATTGTAGCTATATAAACTAAAACTATCCCAAATAAAATATATTTTGCTCCAGAGTAAAATCTTGTTAGAAGGAGAAAATTGCTTTCCCTATAATCACAGATAAGTCTCAGAGCTTGTAGATGCAGAAAACACCTAAGAAGAATTTCTTCCCAGGAAGGGTGTAGGGTTATGTTTTAAGCTCATTTTGATGAGTTTTTAAGGTAAGAAGCAAATCTTTATTTCATAAGCACTAAAGTAGCAGTTAAAGTAGTTTTAAAGGGAAGTTTTAGATGCAAAGAAGCAATCATATTTATCTCTGTTTCTAAATCTGATTAAGGAAAAGAGAGTGTGAACTGTTATTTGAATGTACATCTTTAAGCTGATTATAGAGTTTGGAAACTCATATTAGTCCCCTATTTTAAAAGTGATTCCTCTTCATTTACTTTTCTTGCACAGCAGAGGGGATTTTTCAGTCCAAATCTCCAAAGGTGTTTTGGTACCTAGCTGGATAGTACCCAACTGCCTTTGCAAGTCTGCATTTCTTGGAGTGAATGAACTTCGTTTTTGCAAGGCACAGTCACCCTGCTTTACAGTCATCTACTCTGCTGCAACTATGTCAGTAGACATGAAAGAATAATTTATTTCTTACTTTTTTTTAAATAGATTTCTCTTTACTGCTATTTTTATCCCTTCTGCTTTACCCATCCCTAATGAAAAAGCCAGGTTGCTCCCTCCAGGTGAACTAAAGGCACAGAGGTGAGTGCTCAGCTGGTGAAAACTGTCATTGCTTCTTGTTTCCTTGGTGACAACATGAATGCAATATCCCTTTCCACATTTGCCTCAGTTTAGGTCATACAGTAGATTATTTAGTGTTCCCTACTGTTAGGATAAAATAATGATCAGGAAGCCACCTTGAGATTTAATTCATGGTGCCTTCACTTTGAAATAAATAAATTAATGCAAGAAAATTACTAATACTGTGTCCCGCTGTCTTGATTTCCCCTCCCGTCACAGCTTACAACATAACATACAAATAATTTTAACGGCAAAACTGGTGGTTGATGGCAATATGAGGAAGATAGGAATAAGCAGCGAAGTTCAGGACCTCAGACTGGATTGCTGTCGTAAGTGAAAATAATTACAAGCTATACTTTTAGTTAGGCCATAAACATGGGCTTTAAGACAATTAAAATTTAAACTGTGCAACTATGCCTATAGTAGCAAATTAAATAGTTCCAGGCCATGGGTATAGAGACTAAGCATTGTATGTGTTCTTGTGTAGTCCAGCCAGCACTGCCCTCAGTGATGTCCTGACATAGTCTGGGAGTCAGCACAGTCCAGAAAACATTCCCAGTAGGTAATTTGGTTGTAGCTACTCAGTTTGGAAGCTCCAAAAAGTATAATAGTATGGCCATAGATCATCCCATGCCACCTGCCTCTAGTGTTAAATGGACCTGGCACTATTTCACTTGGTAATGCAGAGTTAATTGTTATGCACATTTATTAATACAGAAATAACTGTGGTTCCACACCACCAGCACAGGCAGAGTTTGAGAGGGAAGGTTCCTTCCTTGCCTGAAGCAAAACTCCTGTGACCCCTGAAGGGTGGCTCACGCACAGCTGTATTGATTTAAGACTACATCAGGCTTACTGTCAAACCAGACCTGTGAAACAGCCAACATGAAACCAAGCATACAAGGACAACAAAAAATATTTTAGTGGTCTTTGGATATTTAAAATCAGATTATTTCAATGATCCAGAGTTACAGATCAACCCTCAACAGCTGATTTGACATGATTAAAGGGGTACTAATCCTGAGGGTAAGGAGAGAGACTGCAATGAGTCTCTGTCAATGGGACCTGGGGGTGGAGATGTCTTGAATTGGCTCCGGTGGGGTGTGATTTACGAGGCGGAGCTGTGGGTGCAGGCATGTGTGGTTAAGTCCCTCCTACATGCTATGTCCTCTCTTCCGACACGCATGGCTACTGGGATGTGGTTCAGCAATATGTTGATGTCAGACACCCTCTCATCCTCCCTGATGCTCAATTATGGCTCACTAGGCAGTGTTAACAGGTACATACGGCCTCACTTCACATGCCTTCTGCCATGTCTCTCTTCCCATATATAAAGCAAAAATCATAGAATCATAAAATCACAGAATGGCCTAGACTGGAAGGGACCTTAGAGATCATTTTAATCCAGCCTCCCTGTCACAGAATCACAGAATCTCTATGGTTGGAGGAGACCTTTAAGATCACTGAGTCCAGCCATTCACCTAACACTGTCAGATCACTACTAAACCATGTCCCTAAGCACCAGATCAACACGTTGTTTAAGTACCTCCAGGGATAGGGGTTCCACCACTGCTCTGGGCAGCCTGTTCCAATGCCCAATGACCCTTTCAGTGAAGAACTTCTTCCTAACACCCAGCCTAAACCTCCCCTGGCACAACTTGCAGCCAAGGCTGCTTCTTAAAGGTTGGGTCATCTGACAAAGAAGGAGTAGTAAATTTTTTATCACCTTCTAGGATCCTTTGAAGCATATAGCTTTCCAGGGTGGCATTTCCTTATCTCAGCACATCATTACAGTCTTCCTCTAACTCCATGAGCCCATCTGACAGTGGGTAGGAGCTCCTGTGGTCCACTGGGCAGTGCAACAAGCTGAGGAAGCATGGAGCAAGAAGAGGTTTGCGGCATCATACCCATAAACGGTTCACAGGGATGAGATTTTGGGCAATCTACAAAGAACCATGAAGCAGAAGCTGTGCTTCAAGCCTAGCACATGTGGATCAGCAAGTCCACCTTTTCTTGCTTTTAAAGGGAACATGGCAGAGAAATGGACACAAGTTATTTCGACTGTGTTAGCTGCTTTGCTGTGCATATGAAATTCTTTGCCTGCCTCAGTTGCAGTAAACCCTGAAGCAATAGGCTGCAGAAGGGTATTTATCACAGAACTTGCTGTGCTTTGTTGCTGTTTTTCACGTTTTGTACTCAGCCACTGCAATTTGTTACATTGCCAAGTACAAGAGCCACCACCAGCACAAGTGGGCACTATCAACACCTGGAAAGGGAATGATGAAACTCAAATGTACTAATTTTTTAATTAAAAACAAAAGGATATCTTGGGCAAAGGTGTCTGAATTGGATGTCCACAATGTCTTGCAAGCTTACTTAGACACTTTCAAACCTCATCTGTGATAACAGAAAGTCAGCAATTTTAGATAAAATTAGAGCTCTAAAAATTATGAAAGATATGGTCAATATAAATATCCAGTTATATACAGTGATTTTCCTTTTTTTCTTTCTCTAAGATTTTTTTGTTATATTAATAACAAAATCAGCTGCCAGTGTGTACTGGTATGCTGGAAAGCAATGCAAGTACTCTAAAGATGGCCATATGTGCTGCCTCGTAGAAGTTCTTGCTTTTCCAAACCAATTTGAGATGTAAGGTTATTTGAGATCAGCCCAGCTGGGTAATCTTGTGTGGAAGCATGACCCATGGAAAACTATATCCCACATGCAAGGCTGTTTAGTGAACTTTGGAAATCACCAGGTAACTATAATGTCCCATGTTGATCCAAGGAGCCTCCTGCTGTTTCTTTGTGAGGTGGGAAAGAGAGAGATCATCTTTAAGGCTGACACTGGCATTGGCCCACTTTGTTTTGCCAAGACGGGTTCAATCTGTGGCAGCTCATCTGCCCTCTCCCACTGCCTGATTCAATTCCTGGCTGGTTTTGATAGTCCTGATTTGAACACTTGCAAGCACAATTAGATGAAACCAGAAAACACTGCAGGTGTTAACTTTGCAGAGCAGGCTTGTACAAAAAACACATTGGAGGATTTTATGTATTGATTAAGTGGAGTAATATTAATATATCTTTTGCCTCCAGTCAGTTTCCCTCTCTTCAGAACATCCCCAGTTGGGAACCAACATATTTTCCCTTATTCCAGCTGAATACTAATGCCATAAACTTTGGTGTGACTGTTTGACCTGTGCAGCTTCTTTCTCCCACATTTTATTTTATAGTATTTGTTTTGTTTTATCTAGCTCTCCAGAGATAATAATTCACTATTTTTTTCCATTCTCTCTCTCACATGTCTTCCCATCCCACCACTGACGCAGCGACTGATGGTAGGCAGCTCTGTCTGCCTTGACCTCGTCAACATCAGAAAGCATTTTCAAATCTCAGTCATCTCTGACAGCCTTTGAGCAGAGAAATGAGACAGTCTCCCTGACACAAAGGCTTCTGGCCTGGGGTAAAAAAACTCCTTTTGAAACAACAACAACAAAAAAAATCCCTCCGAACACTCTACACACCGCACAGCTTTTCATTCATCTTGCTGTGCAGCCCCTGTATACCATATTAGTTTTCAGAGATTACAGTCTTTTAGTTTATTGTTGGCCAACCACCATACCTAAGATACTTTGCTGTTCTGCTCAGCGGTTTTGCAAGAAATAAAGGCAGTAGTTTACATACTGCAATTGCAATGCCTGAGTCTGTGTAGATAATTGGCCCTAAGCTTGGTTTCAAAGCTTGCTTCTGCATACAGAGACTGATAAAAACATATCCTGAAGAAACATGGGAGATCCTTCTGGAGTATAACGTGCAGGTTTCTGTTCAATAGAGAAACTGAGGCACTGGGAGGGTGGTGTGAACTGCTCAGATCCCCTCTTTCCTGCCTACCATTTCTGATTTGTGAGATCACACAGAGTATTAGTAAAAGTATTAGCTCTTCAGCACCTAAGGCCAACACCTGTAGTTAAATTAATGTCCTATTTTCCCAGCTCTCAGTTACTCTAGTGCAGAGCTGCTCAGCTGGATGCAAAATTCATCACTTAGCATTCCAAAATAAACTCATATGAATTTTGTTGTTATTGATGCCTGGCTTCATAGAGATGGAAATTATGGACACACCAGTAGAGAGAGGAAGGTAAGTGACTGTATTAAGTCCCGCAACGATGGCTGAGATGGGACAGTTCCATTGTTGATTCCCATAGCCCCCAATATCCTGCACTAATGTGCAGCTATTGCTCCGTGCTTTTTATCAAAACAGACACATTTGCTGGAGTTTCGCATCTTGCCACGTTGAAGAGACAGATGCTTTTGCTCGTAATGTGTGAAAATTCTCTTCCATTCCTCTCAACAGTGGTCCACAAGATCTGTGCTAGAAAGGACTGTTTCTCAGACCTTCTGCTGAGTTGCCTCCATTACTAAAATCTACCCTGGCTTGCCATCTGAAGAGTTTAGGCAGTCATCAGATCCCCAAAGCTGCCCAAATTGAAAGGGGGATCTGAATATCTCACAGTAAGAGCACAGCCCCTTGATGTTCTTTCTGTTGTTGCAATTGTTTATGACAAGAGCACTGAGGGAAAATGCCGTGATCCTGATTCCTTATGTTTTCATCAATTTGGACTCAGATCTGTTCTGATAAGACCAACAGCAGCATTTGACTCCATTCTTAATCCAGTCAGACTGCTGGGAAGAAAACCCAGGGGGGTTCAAGTACAGTGAGAGCACTTAGGGCATGGAATGGTGCGCATCATAGCTGAGCTGGGAGAACACATGCAAGCTTGCTGCAAGGTCCAACTTTAATCCCCAGCTGTGACTTGGGATTTCTTTCTCATTAAAAGCTGCAGGGCTATCAAAATCGGGTGAATGGTTGCAAATAGATGTCCAGAAAGACTCATCCTCCTAAAGAATGTGCACGTCTTTATTGAAGAAGGAATCCTTGCTGAGAGAAGAAGTGGAAAATCTCATTCAAAGTGAACTGGGAAATTCATAGCACAAATGGGACAGATCACACTTCCCTTGTCAATATTTCTGGTTTTCACCATGGAATAATAAATAACAGTTGCTACAAAATCCCCCCCTTTTACTTATTTTTAATTTTTTGCTCCCCCCTGCCATTTATCATACAGCATGACTATCAGTACTTATGGTTCTTGTATTGCTAAACTGTGGTTAGATTTTGTTTTATAGATCTGGATCAGTGTGAATTTCTGGCACTGTTTTCATGGAACATTAAGAGCTAAGATTGATAGATAGGTGCTTGGAAAATAACAATGAAATAAATAAATACAAGTATAGCTCCAATAGCCTGATTTGCATATTTTTCAAGACTTCATCTGATTGTGGAATAAAAATTCAGTTTAAAGTCAAAGAGCAGACGATATTTTTCTTGTTCTAAAAAGAAAAGAAGCAAAAAGGGGGGAGACAGTTAAAAAGTTCTGAAAGTCTAAAAGAGATTTGTTTTGTTACACCTGGCTTTTTTAATCAATGAAAGTATATTTTTAAATAAAATATGTTTTATTTTAACAATATTTTGATCAATGCTTAAAGAGAAAGATAAGATATAACAGTTCCAAAGATTTATTTAAAAACAAGTTTTTGAGAAAACAAGCCTGTCCATACATTTTTTCTTGATAACTTTCCTTCACTATCGTGAGCAAAGAGAATTGCAGTGGCCAAACAGCCAGAAGTTACTTGTCAGGTATTTACAACTTCACATTTTCATCATTCCTTGATGAGAAGATTGATTGTTTGCATATTATTTTTTTTTTTAGTTTCTCTCTTTTCACTACTTTAAAAAAACCCAACAAGTGTGTTTTTGGACAGCGTTGAGCAGATATTGAATGTCTCTATTTCCATGGCTTTTTTAAGGATCATTTCTAAAGAGAAGAACTGTTATGTTTTCCTGTAGCTTCAGATAAGGATGGTAGATATGCTGGTTCTATAACTTGAATATGTGAACGATTTCATTGGACTAAGCTTAAAGATGTTCTTAGAGTGCCTGTTAAGATGATGTCCAATATGGAAGTCTTATAGTCCTGGTAATAGCTGATTTAAAAAAATAAAATCCGATATATTTTATAGTGTATCCAAAACATCGTTTCTTGCCTGGTGTTGTCACAGATGAGTCAAACATTTTTGCTCTAAAGAGGTCTAAGGAAGGATTATCCCCCTCTCTATTCCTCCTGCTTAGGTGGTTCTTCATCAACTGGTGTGTTACAGTTTTGGGTTTAGTCTTTTTGTTGTTATTTAGAGAGTTAACTACCTGAATGAGAGTCACCACCATGCAAAGTTATTTGCCTAAGCCACAGATGACAGCAAATAGTATTTAGCTTGAGCTGCTTTCCTCTTTCCTTCATGTTTGTACTTACAGGAGGATTTTTACTCTGGGGGGAAAGAAAAAAGGCAAACACAGGGTCCTTTTCTAACAGTCCAGGCAAAGAAGCCAATGCAGAACAACAACTTGGGTATGATTTATTGATCAAACTTCATTCTCGGAGCACTATTTAGCATCCACACACTAATAAAAAGAAACAGACAGCTCTGCTTGCCTCCTCAAATCCTGAAGCTTCTTGTTAATTCTTCTGAATACATTACCTGAATCAAATGCATAAGGCTGCTCTTGGCTTTGTCCCTTTTTGAGCCCCAAGGTATGATTTCCATGGACCAGCACTGAAAAATACCTAAATATTTCTCCCTGCTGCCATCTCTCCAGCCACTCCCAGCAGTTGAATCACAGTGTCTTGACTGTATTAGGCTCCAGGGGGTAAGCTTGTTCAGTAATAGCCCTGACCTTTTCCTAGTGTTGTCATTCCAAATGACATTTATGGCATAAACAAGCAGTGACACAAAACTGACAGGCCAAGTTGCCATCTGAGAGGAGTCACAAAATAGAAATAAAAAGACTTCTAAAAACATTCCCTAAATTTTTTAAAAATAAAAATCCCTCCAGCTTCCAGATATTCATCATTTAGGTGGCAAAAATTATTTTACTATTTGATAAATATTTTATAGCCCTTATTTTCCAGAAAGTGCCATCATTTTGCTTCTGCATTCAGACTTGAATTATTTGGTATTTAAAGATGTAGTTGGGAGAGTCCTATCCAGTATTCATGCTAACATCATTAAAAAAACCCCAACAACTTGGCCCCAAAATATGAATGGAAAGATTAATTCCCCACATTTTATCTGTCTCAGAGTACCTCATCTAAGTTTATCTGTCTCTAGTTAGTAGACAGAGATAACTTGCTGCATGGTCTGAGTCATCCCACCTTTGCCTTATAAGACTCTCTTTAGAGTGCCTACATCTCTGAATCAACTATGCAAGAAGTTAAGATGGTTAGCTCAGACAAGGTATCTGAATTGTGTTTAAATTTAGAAGAGACATATCCTATCCTGTATTACTATTCAGATTGCGTTCACAACTTGAAAAGGTTCATAAGATTATTTATTAAAATAATTGTCCTCATTCCTAAATTTAATCTGGATCCAGGCAAACAGAATTGCCATGAATTGTTTCTGCAGAACTTCCATTCCCAGTGAGCCGATCTCTCAGAAATTAGTGCCTAGTGGCACCATCTTGTGTGGCAGGACTTTTGGGAGATTGTTCTGAGAAGACACGACCTCTTCCAGGAATACATAAGTATAAAGACACTGATATTCCTTACAAAATTAGAGGGGTGAGAATCCATGTCTGCTGATTTTTATTCTTCTGATCAGATGACAGTGCTTAATGTCTGTCACCGCTGAGCTTAGCCAGCTATGTGTATGGGAGCAGTGGAGGAGGAGGGTTGTGAAGAAGGCAGTCCAGAGGCATCTATATGTTCTATTTATAGGCACAATGAAAAATACAATATATGTGCACTACACTAGACAAATCTGCCAAAGAGTGTGCCCGTGTGCGAGGGAATTATCTTCCAGATTTTAAAGTAACCTGCTTCCTTTAAAAAGTGTCACATGACAAGAACTCATTGCGCTAGGTTGCCCTCCGAATTGCCATGACGGCGGATGGCAATTGTCCCTGTTTGCAGGGACGCGGTCCATATCAGATGTCCAGCCTCATCATATCACATGTCTTCCCACTCATTCCTCCGAGCAGCCACTTCTCTGCAAAGGAATGGTAGGTTACCTCCTCAAACAATAAACGCTTCCTCAAGAACCACGTTCATCTATCTCATCCATGTAATACTGATGGTCTATTATTTAACAAACTGAACTTAATTGAAACAATCCTTTTTTGGGGGGGTAGGGAGGAAGGTAATAAGTCATTAACTGAAAATCACCAGAGTGACAGCAAAACAAATACCATCTGCCTTGGAGGGCAATATCATTAAGCTCTGGGCACTATGCTACAGACTCAAGAGCTATTTTTACCCTTGGGCCATAGTTACTACCAATGATGGATGAGACTAGTCAACAGGCCAGAATTTGTCCTGAGCATTCAGAGTTAACTTCAGTTAGAAGCGGTGCATGCTTCTGAGAGGGAAAAACTACTGCTATAAATATATTTATCTATATATAAATATATACATACACATTGATGTGTGTGTTTACATATGCATGTACTATTGCACAGAATTCTACCATCACAATTACAATTCAAGCACTTCCAAAAGCTTTGCTCTTGTTCATATACCGTATTTAATTTTCATGTTACAATATAATCAGTCAGGTATAGGTTCATGTGTATGGATGTTTATGAGCAACCACCCAAACACCCACATATACAAAAGTAAAACAAAAGAGTGAAGTGGCCTGTAGTGGTTAACATGGGATGTGTTGGAAAAAAAATACTGCAGGAGGCCTCTCAGACTAATGGGAGTATTGACCATACTACATTACTCCATCATGGTTCTT
>NW_009721066.1:20000-52276 GCF_000703405.1 Apaloderma vittatum
CACAGCATGTTCTTTGCTAGATTATCTTGACATCAAACTTACAATTTTCCCTCTAGTAAAGGTGATTCAAGCTGTAACAAAGATATGTAAGGCCAAACTACCAGCCGAGGTGAAGAGGCTTGGTTGTATAAAGTGAGGTAGCTAAGTTGATTTGCGCCGCCTAAGGTTTAGGCTCTTGTGATATAATGTTGTTTGATTCTTCTATTCTATGGTTCACAGGGAAAAACGAAGCAATGTCAAAATGATTAACTGTAAATGGTCTTGCGTTGCGTTTGATCATCTTTGTGCTTCAATTATAATTATAGAGTGAAACCTAACAATAGTCTCTATAATTTCTTTATTGGCATGCAAAGTTTGCACAGTAAATATTTCTTCTTACTGCATATTTTCCCTTTTTGAACGAGCTCTCAAAGCAACCATTCCAAACTAAATAGCAATTGAACTGGACTGTTATTATTCTGTACATACTAATTCTGCTCCCAGCTATTTTTTTTTAAGCATGAAATTCACAGATTACAAAGCCTCCTGAATCATGTGAACTCATCTTTGAAATACATCCGAACCATAGATTTCAAAGCCCAAACTGACTTGAAACTGCACTTCCTCATCAAAGATAAATGTTTAGGGCTAGTGTTGTTGTTTGATCCAAAAGATAAGTCCTAGGTCTCAGTCTTCCAGAGTGAAATCTTGATTTCATTCAAGCCAGTAGCAAAATTCCTATTGTTTGTTAACGAGGTCAGGACTCCAGCACCAGATGCAGCTCCCTGAAATTTGGGTGCAGAGGGAGTTCTGAATCCATCACTCTAATTCCAATGCTGTGTTTGTCGAAAGGAAAGAATAAAGTGAGTTCATAAAAAGCAGTAGGGCTTACACAACCTTTGGTGCTAATTTAGATGTTTGAAACTGGTAATTACTGGAAAGAGCCCTGCTGAATGGAAGAGGCTTTGGATTAAATCCTCTGACCATAGATCTACAGATTGCACAAAAAAATTCATCATACATAACATAACTTAGAGCATCTAAATTACATAGAATATCTTTCCGCAGGTTTATTTTCCCCCCAAAAAAGGTTTTGTATATATATAAATATAGTAAATATACAAAACCAGTATAGTTTCCTGTATCAGTGACATTTTTTTCTAGTCCTGAAGAAACCCATGTCCACAGAGACGTAGAATTCTGCCAGTTATGCTGAAATCAGTCAGTGAACACGAGTTTGCATCATTCTCTCCCCAGAGAGTTTAGACTAAACCAAACCTACAGTTCTCATGAGTATTGCAGTGTTATTTCTTTTGTTTAAAAAAAAACCAGAGGGACGTGTAATTCCCCCACACCCCTGAAGTTTTCTGAAAACTAATGTGAAAACAGACTCATGTTATTTAACATAATGCTTTGAAGCACCTTGGTGACTACATTAAGGAAACATGCAACCATAGCTGCAACAAGAAAGCTTAAAAGATACCAACCTGTTTTATCTCACATCTTGAAGGAGGAGAGGACTAAAAACCTGAAAGAGAACAACAGCAGCTCTAAGAGGAGGAGAGACAGTGTTCACATAATTTCTGATCATCAGTGTAGAAACAAGATTCATTTTTAGAAAAATAAAGAAACAAAACCTTATGATAATTTAACTTTCTTTTGAGGTTTCAAAATTTTGGACACCTTTTTTCCCCTGTGCTTGCCAGAAACAGTTTTTTTTATTTTTTAAGTTTTTTCCTTAAATCCATCTATACTGTCAAACAGAAGCTCTTGGGTGTTGCAACGAGTTTGGGTATATTGCTAAAATCAAGAGAAGGAAATGGTAATGATAAAATGTCATTAGTATAGTTTCATGGAATTTTTGCCTCCTGGATAACATTTAAAAAGGCATATAAAGAAAAATTCTTGATAATCAGTTTTAATCAATTGTTTTTTGGTAATACTAAAACATTATACGGTATAATTTCCAAATGCGGTAAGCCAAAAGGGAAAATAACTGGGTACAAATATTGAACTAACCACAGAAAGTATAGTGTCAGAGATGTGGCATTACCTGTCAGAGTCTATAAATATTATGCCTTCTTTATATTCAGCTGAATGTTACAAAGCACTGTTCCAAATAAGTTGTGGAAGACTTATGAGTTCAGTCATATTCTGCTCTGATTGTTGAGTCTCTCTTTTCAGATACCAGTTGTTACATCACTCGAATCAAGTCAACTATGCTTAAAAAAGAAAGAAACAAAACATTAAAGTGTAAGTGCAGCTTTGGAACACGTCATTCAAATTGTCGGAGAAAAGTAATCTAGTTTCATGTATTAAAGCAATTGCCTTCAGTGAAATGAGAAGACTAGTCTGACACTCCAAGGAAAACCATGTAAGCAACTTCAACCGTTCTATTGATTCCCTGGCAAAATCAGAATGAAAATGATACTTAAAGAGAACAAGGGTATTGCTAGGAGTGTGTCATTACTTTACTTTTTTATCTACTTGAATTGAATAATACAAAATGCAAAGCCTGATTTTCATCATAGCTGTACTTCACCACCATAATATTGTACAATTTGCCTGATTTTCTTCTGTGGTCAATGAAATAAGTAAGCCATCCCATTCTTTCAGTTATTTCTCACAACTGTGAAGTGGAAGAGGGACTTGGGAACAGTGATACTTTTAATATTTATTTCCGCTAAGAATTCTTCTTTCATTTTGTCTTGGGGACACAGAGCTCCTGCAGACACTGAAACAATAGTTAAGGCCAGGAAAAGATATTAAACTGTTGCAGACTGGATGGGATCATAGGTCACCTTCTAGTAAGCTAGTTATAAAATATCACCTTCTATATCAAAGAAATCTCCAAAATAAAACTGCACAAGGTAACAGCTGGAACTGGAGACTATAGATCCCGTGTGGAATTGCTTGTTCAGCTATTCAGCTGAATGGTGGACTTAATTTAAGAAGAGCTTAATAGTTTCAGGAGTTACCTGTAAAGTAAGTTTCTGTATGATTTCCAAGGTGGTTTCAGTGACAAGGTGAGAACTGTGTGCCCCAGATGCAGCATCTGAATGACTTGGCCCAGTTTCATCAACAATGTCAAAACCTAGGAACAGGAAAACAAACATCTCCTTAGTCTAAAATGTACTCTCACTTATGCAGAAGAAATGCCTCAGTATTTCTGGGTCTGAATAAAATAGTCCTCCACAGGAGTTTAGACACAACAGTCATGTATAAGCCTTAACTGGTCTCATGGATTTCTTTGTTGCTTTTGGTCTTACGCTGTAATTTTCTTCTATATTAAAATAAGAAATAAATTCATTATAAGAATTTTGCTTTTGAGTCAGTGCCATCTAATGACTGTCTGACTTTCAGACACCTGAACTAAGAAAAAGTAAATCCCATACCAAAAATATTAGAGAGGTGAGTCAGAGATACTGCTTGCTTTCCAGTATCACCCTTATTAATGTAAAAGTACGTACTCATTCTCTGCATGGGGAAAGCTTTGAATCATGTGTCAGCGGGAGTTACTGCTTGAATCTGGGAGAAAGGAGTTTTAGAGTAGTGCAAACACACATGGTCAGATGTGCGTGGGATGAAGGCTATATCTTTTTCTGCGATTGACAGTTATTTCTGAGTCCTACTCTATTCTCAGATAAATTACAAAAGTTAGACGAATCACACTTAAAAGCAAATTTTAATTGAGTTAAAAACGAGTTCAGATGTAGGCGTCAGATGTGAACAGCCAGATATCTATTTTACACCTTTTCCTTAAGAGGCACATTTCTAATTATCTAAAGCTTGAAGTTCTGAAAGCATATTTTCCTAGGAAAAATAAGAGTTAAACTCCTAACAGTATTTAACAAGAGGATCGAAATATGAATAATACTATATCAAATAGATGTCATTCAGCAGAAGATAAATAATCTCAGTGGTCTTTCATAAACATATACATAAATCAGCAGCAGCCAGACCATAAGAATAACTTAACTAGGAATTCTGTCATTGATTTATTTTGCCCTTATGCTTCTTTTGACCAGTTTTAGTATAGCTGAAAATGGTGTTTCTTTCTTCTGGATCCGCTCTATTTACAACACGTTAGCGATTCATGTTGCAGCTCTACATAATATTTTGAGATAACACTTTTTCATATGAATGTTATTGGCAGTTCTGCATGAAACTCAGCTGTTCCAGGCTGCGTGCACGAGACCATGTACTTTGGCTTCAGTTTATTTCATCTTATATACTTGTGCAGATTACGGAGTCCGAGGTCTGAACAAAGCTAAAATATCATGACAAAGGTTCAATCAAAAGCACAATTCTACCAGGTTTCAAACCAACATCACGGGAATCCTGGTGTTCTGGACACTTTCAACAAACTATTAGGCCTTTGGCAAAGATTTGTTTTGAAGATGAGACCAGAATCGTTCAAAACTCCCCTTCCCTCCAAAAAAAAACAACCAAAAAAAGTCTTTTTACTTTTGTCTGACTTAGAAGTGGCAACAGCTCTGAAATACTTAAAACCTGAAGGTGGAACTGTGTGTTTTGAGGGTCAGAGGATCATATTTATCATGGCTGAAGCAATGTGAAAATCTTCCCTTCCCTTTTCATGATGAAAACACATGATCAGTTTGATACTGAAAGGACTGAGCTTAGCGCTCATTCCAGAAAGATCTCTTTCAACAATCAAAACCATGGGTAACAGTTCTCTTTCCTTATTTTTGTTTGTTTTGGAAATATTGAGGAAAACAAGAACATAAGTAGTTTTAAAACAAAACAAAACAAAACAAACCCCAAAGCTCAAATATTTTAATTTTTCAAAGAAAGTAATCTTCCTCCTGTCAATTATGTTCAGGTTTAGTCATTATTATTTCTAGTTCTAATGAAAATAACAACAAAGGCAAAATGACATTCCAAATTGCATACAATACTGGTAATATAGTCCATGACCCATAAAATATAGAGAGTGTATACAATAGGATATTTGTAAGTAGTGCCTCTATGGTGATGTCCATGACAGAATGAGTCACAGTTTGTGTGGATCTAAATCATGTGCCCTTGGAGTAACACCTGAGTATAGTCAGTACTCTTGCTCATGATCCAGTAAGAGATATGAAATTCTTCAGCTGAAATTATTTCAGAAGAAAAATTGATTCACGGAAAATTAAAATATAAGAGTTAAAAATAAATCTATATTTTATTATTGCTACGTATCAGCATGATTAGAAAAAGGACACTGCAACAACTCAGAATAGAACTTGTGCTGTCACTGAAATTGCTCCCACCCAGATACAATTTTCACGAGTAGGAGCTGAAAACAAAAATGAATAATTATGTGCTATTATGACAATATCTACTTCTATATTTATAGCATGCGAGATATTCCTTAACACATGTGCACATACAGCTGTAAATAGACAGTGGGTGTGTGCATGTGTTTACAACTTCAGATGGAAAAACTTAAAGAATGTCCAAAGTAATTTTATTTGTAAAAAAATAGTAAAAAAAAATAATTAAAATCTAGCATTCCTAGTTCCAGCCTGAAGCACATTTTTTACAGCTGAAAATAGGGGCTTATAATGAAAATGCTGACACAACCTTAACTATAGAGGTGCTAGCAGGCTATGTTATAATAAATAATGTGGGAAATATTTTACACTTTAAGGCAATTACATGTTCAGCCATCTTTAGGTTTTCTGGGCCATGAAGGGTAGGGATTAGGTGTACTTGACAAGTGTAAAAGACCCATGACTCATGACTGCTAGAAGGCACAAATGAATTACAAAAGCTGAGAGAAAGCTTTGTAATCATGTAGAATAGGTAAGATATTTTTATTTGGAGATAGATAAGGATCAAGTAAATGTAAAGATGCACACTCCAGATTGCATTTAGTGAGCTTTTTGAAGAAATGGTGAAAGTTGAGTTAAATCCATTGTCCTAACTTGCCTGCCATCCGTTTATGTATTACTTTATGCCATACAAATATGACTTTAATATACTTCGAAATAAAAGTTCATATTTTTAGGAGAACAGAACATGACTTGATAGGACAATGTATGAGTTCTATGAACTAGACCATCGAGTATGCCCTCACTGTGGCAGAAACTTCTGCAGATGATTTTAGGAGAGTTTATGTTTACGAAGACCCCCAAGAAGATCTTCCTCAACCTCTGCCCACCAGAAATACCTCAGTGCCCACAACAGAGTTCTAGTCCTGTCAAGTGATAACTAAAGGCCTTCATTTTGGATTGCCAACCATTGGATTCCTCTTTCCACTCTCGGTTTCTTGATGATTTATCTTGGATTTTTGACTGTCACTTAGAGGGTTTGGGATTTATTTTACTCTCACTTGCAAAATACTTAGTAGAAATAGGTTGTCATCTGGTGTGGCCAGACACTGTAGCAGGAATACCCTTTAAAACCATAGATCTAACCGCATTGGTACCATACACAACTAGAAGAAAATGTTCCAGGTCTGAAAAGTAACTGAAGTGGAAAATGCTTCATTGTCTTCAGTCACGAATTTAAATAGATTTTTGAAGAGAGTTTTAACAGGCATGCAGACTCAAAATAGTGGAACAGCTAAGTTTGGACACATTAAAGGTGAATATCCAAGTCAGAATTAGACATAATAACTTTCTGGTGACTGAGGAGAAATAGACACCATAAGGAAAAAAAAACAATCTTTGATGTGAGATGTTATTTTCCAGTGAGACAAAATACCTTGTGGAGGTGCCTGTTTCTCTCTAGTTATCAAAAGGAAGGTGCTGGTCACACGTGGAACCTTGGAAGGTACACTGAGTGAGCCACTTGGCTTGGGTCTTGGTTTTTCTGTGCTGTGCTCTAGTTGGTCAACGTAGTTGGATGATACAGACATTTTCACAGCATCTATCAGGCTTTGCAGTCTAAATCCCACGTGTGCAGCAATGATGTTGGCCTCTGTAGGGAGGCCAAGGGAAGGAGGAACTGTTCTCTTCTGTCATTTCCATCAGGAAGCTCCAGAACATCTCTCCAGAGAGAGGGATGAGGGAGTTAACATAGTTACTCCTCATGCCTGCTCCTATCCAACTTCTCTCAGATGTTTCATCATGCTTATTATTATGGTTTCCAAGAATCTGTGCTGGTGTATGGGGTGTGTGTTTTCAGAGCTGTTTATCTGATATCTGCCTTTCAGAAACAGAAACAGTAAGTTCTTATCCTGAGCAAAACTCAAAACAAAGCACCATCCTCCTGCCCATTTTCTCTTAAACGGTTAACAAATCTTTAAAACTTCTCTAAATATTAGGCCAAGTGTTCCTAAGATTATGGATGAGTTCATCTGGAGCTTTATTTCAAATATATAGCACAGAGTCTGACAGAATATTTGCCCCACCCAAACTTGTCTGTTTTCTTGGTCTTATTTCTCACTTTTGTCAGTCTTGGTTATAAATGCGGCAAACTGTGAGGAACAAACATCAAACAAGAGACTTTTAATAAAGACCCAAGAAATTTCACAGCCCACTGTTTAGCAAACTCCAATAATGTGGTAAAGGAAAGACCAAGGGTTTGAATATAGAAAGACAGATCTTGGGTTTTGAAAGTCAGCAAGAACAGTGTCACTCAATATAACGTGTCCAGAATTTTACTCAAGTGTTCTATTCTAATTTCTGTGCTATTTGGGGAAACACAGAATCACAGAATGTCAGGGGTTGGAAGGGACCCCAAAAGATCATCTAGTCCAGCCCCTCTGCCAGAGCAGGATCACCTACAGTAGGTCACACAGGAATGTGTTCAGACAGGTTTTGAATGTCTCCAGAGAAGGAATCCTACTGCCATTCACTTTTCTTCCTAGCCTTAAATGATTTAAAGCCCCTTCATTCTCACAATAGAACAGCTAGAGTATGAAAAGTTGAATATTCAGCTTCCGTATCAGAAGCCAATATGAGCACTGAGATAGATAGATATTTTTCAGTATATATCAAGGTTAGGCAATAGCACGATAGCTTAAGACACTTAAAATAACGCGACATCAATTTATTACCATTAGAAATAAAGCCTTTGGAAAAGACCTTAAGCATTATATTAACATTGATATGTCAATCCTTTATTTGAAGGATGGCAAGTCTGAATCCCAGCACAGCCTTAATTAACAGAAAATAATTAGCATCATTTTCCCAGCTGTGAATTTGAGATTTTTTTTTCCAACAGAATCCATTGATTGATAATTAAGGAGGAGTTAGTTGTAATAAAACTCCCAGTATTGCAATTTCTAATTGGCCTTTAAGGACATTTTACAGTTACAGTTACTTTGTTCCAGGCATTTTCTGGCTTCTTTTTTTTTTTTTTTTTGAACCAGCTTTAATAAGGAATCTTTTCTCAGTGAGGTAAAAAAGATGCAGATGAATAGAAAAAGCCACTGTAACGTTACATCTATGAATTTTAAACTTCACATGTAATAGAGTCCATTTGATTTGTTTGGGTAATAATTGGTGCTAAGTGAATGTAAAATGCTTTGAAGTTTGCTTTGAATAACCTAAGATTTATCCCAGCACTTGAGCCTTCGATTAAACTATATTATCACAGAGATTTATGTAAACGCTTAACTTGATGAACAGTAAATGCTCCTGTTGGCTTCACTGGGATGGAGCATCATATGTATAGTTAAGCAGATATATGTATATCCTTCAAGGAATGCTGCCCTAGGCTGGAAATCTTAGAGGAATGGATTCAGTTCAGGACATGTCTGCTTGTTTCATATTTCCAGCCAGTCCTCAAATACTGCTAGTACACTGTCCCCTCAAGGCACCAAAATTTTCTTTTAGTAAACCTACAAGGAGCATCGATTTAAAAGCATACCTTTAATGATTTTGTAATATTTGGACATTGACATAATTTTGAATTCTTTTCCTGAGCTGTCACAAAATTTCAAACGTTGTATGGAAACAGTATGAAAACTTTTAGCATTTTCTCCGTTTTTCCCCCTCATTTCTGTTCATTCCATGCTTTCACTTGCGAAATTGGAGCAACTGATAGAAAAAGAAAAGAAAAAAATACCAACAGGGAAAAAAATTATATATATCTAAACATACTAAATATAAAATGAATAGGAAAAATGCTTTACATAAATTTCCTTTTATATCAAGATAATTTTCCTGGAAAAAATATTTGTGAATAAGAAGTGTCAAACATTTTTACGTACCAGAAAATCTGTAAGTTTAACTGAACATGGAAATACAACATTCTTCCTAAAAAGAAACTTTGATATGTGACAACAAAGTGGAGATAAAAACTATTAACTAAATTTCTGAAAGCAGGTATGAAGAATCAGATCTGGACCTGCATTAGTGTCACTGGTGGACAGTACATGGTAATTTAAGCTTGCCCAGACTCAGAGAAGTACTTAATAGTTCATTAAAGTTTGCTATCATTACTGGGAAAAAGCCACAGGATAAGGACTTCTTCTGTTGTTTCCACTGGTTATTGTCTGTCACTTTCTTCTCCTGTTCATGTGTAATTTTTTGTACATCTGTGGCAGTGAAGAAATGATTCTTATGTGATTTAAAGTGTCCTGACTATCTTTAGAGAAATGGATCAGCTTGGTTTCTTCATCCTGGAAATTCTATCAGGCTGTATTTCTGCCACTGTGAGGAGGATGTCAGATCATTTAGCTGTGACTGTCTCACATCTTGGCTGGACTAATGCAAGCTTTCTCTCTTTGGAGATCATCCACTGAAGCTATACACTGCTTACAAATTTATTCAAAGTGCCTCCATCGCGTTTTGTTAACATGGGCTGAAATGTCCTCTCTCATTTCACTCACACTGAGGTCACTGAACTGATTTTCTCCAGGTGCACCACAACCTGGAGAGTCCAACACTTTTATCACTTGTATTCAAGACAACTTGGTTCTTCTTATCTTGCTATACTTAAGCATCACTTCAGCTACCAGGAGCACAAGAGTTGCCAAAAATCCATGGGCCATTTTAGCCAGCTATACTTGCTGGCATCAGATAATTTAAAATAACAGCATATACAGATTGGGAAACCACAATGTATGTTTATATATTATCTGCATATATATAACGAGGGCATTATCCCCAGAGCTTTCACTATTCCTAAAAACTGGAAGGATTATAGCTCTTAAAGGGTTTTATTTCAGGTCCAGGATGATCTTATTTATATGCAATAGACTTGGCTGCCTACGCCAGCAGACTGCTGGAAACAGCTGAATCTCATGCTCCACACCCTATTTTTGCCAGTGGCACCATCCTGGAAAGCCTGGCTGGCTGCTGCCACTGTGGAAGGAAAGATGAGAACAGGTTGGAATGGGTTGCCCAGAGAAGTTGTGGAAGTCTCCTCCCTGGAATTGTACAAGGCCAGGTTGGATGGGGTTTTGAGCAACCTGGTCCAGTAGAAGGTGTTCCTGACCATCGCAGGGAGTTGGAACAAAATGAACTTTAAGGTTTCTTCAAACACAAGCAGGTCTATGATTCTATGAGGGAGGAGGCTGCAGCTACTTCTTATAGAGAGGGCTCACACTGAAACAGCAGCTTCCACCTTCCTTCTCCCATCTCCCCGGAAATTTTGTGGAATTCAGTTGAAGGCACAAGTTCCTTGCATTCACATGTGTGCCTTGTCTGGGCACGCAGACGAGATAAATCAGCGTATTGCTATGGATGGTCATGGAACATGCCTATCTTTTGCTGCTAAAGAGGTGAATCTTTAAGTATCACACAGGGATTCTTGTGGCTGTTTTAGGAAAGATGTCAAGTTGACCTCAGCCTTCTAAGAGAGAGCTGTTAGGTCTAAGTCACCCACAACTCCTCAAGTCAAAGAGGGAGCTGAGGAAGCCAGAGTTATTAATTGTACTCATTTTAAAGCTATTTTAAAAATCAAATTGATCAAATTGGATGACAAGTTTTCAAAATCTATCCAAATTTTCTGAGGTATTTTTTCTCCCAGGAAAACAATTTACAAATCACTTCAATTTTGGCCAAGAATTGATTTCTTCAGTGGATTTAATGTTCTAACAGAGGATTTGCTGTTTCCTCAAAACATTTATCCTTTCCCTAATCTCAACTGAACCACCATTAACCTCCCTTCAAATAAGAGGCCATATTAAATCTTATTCTGGGGGAAGCTTAGGTCTGCCTGTCAATAACTTTAAGAATCACTTTTATCAGCCTGTCAATGATTTTTGTCCAGTGTAGAAAGACTTTCTGAAAATGTTTAATTTCAGAAACATCAAGGTAGGGGGAAATTTTGGCATATTTCTGAAATTGTTCCCTTAAAATAAGATCAGCTACAGATAAATGATTCCTGTTAGATACTCATCTAACTTGTTCTTAAAATCTTTTTAAGCCTCAGCAAACCCTCCAGACAAGCTGTTTCAGGTCGTGTTAATGTTGCAGTGAGCACATTTACTGGAGACTCTTCCTGAATCTCCCTCGCTGTGTTTTAAGTCTCTCAGTTTTCCCTTCCCCAGAAAATACAGAGAACAGTTTATTTCCCTCATTTGCAGCAAACATTTTACATCTTCAGAGATAGTTGCTACATCTCTGCATAATTTTTTAGTCCATTTTAGACTAAATAAATCCAATGAGAAACTCAAGAGATTGATAAAGAAAACCAAGTACGAGAGTATATGATGTGCTGCATGCCAAAAGATAAGAGCTATTTTAGACCCAAAACATATACTTGATGTGCTGACCTTACTGATTTTGAAGACACAGCAACAGCTTTTGGTGGGAGCTGCTCAGAAAAAAAGGAGTAAGAAATTGGGTATTTTTGATATGGAAAATATTTGTATCAATACGCTGCATTTTCACATTTTGTACATTCCAGTAGATTTCACATTGAGGGGCGTAGGAAAGAACACTATAAAAATCTACTGCAGGAAAATTGATACACTAGCATGATGCGTAATTAAAACTCTAAAGCTTTGATCTAAATGACATTTCACAAAAGCGCAGATCAAGATTCACGAGTACAAGTGCCAAAAATCAAGCTCTGACGTTAATATTTAGACAATAAATGTGAGACCTGACTTCTGAAAGAGGTAATTTTTTGACAGATCCATTTCAATGAGGTGGGCATCATTTCTAAAAGCATCCCATAGGCTAGGGAACCCAAATACAGACTGAAATGCCAGATCCTATTTCTAAGAGTTTCTTCTTGGAGCAGTCGAACACGAGCTGTGTAGATGGAAGTATGTGACATTTGCCAGCAACACCCTTCCAAGGGACTTAAGTACCAGGTTTTAAGCATTAAACATTTTTTTTTCTTACTTAATGGAGTATAAGTAGGTATATTCCAGAATTTCTTCTTCTTAATATATAATGCTTTTTCATGTTGCACAAAGGAAATGACAAGGAAACCAGACAAAGTATCACAGGTTTGAACAGTGTCAAATTCCTCCACTATATTACTCCATTTTCATGCCAGTGATGTTCTCTCAAACTGAACACACTGACTTGAGCAGAGGGCTAAATGTCAGGGTGTTAGTAGCGGTGCAGCATGTAGCATTCATACAGCAGTCGCATCTGGTTTTGAGAAACTCCAGGAATTTGAAAATGAGGAACTTCAGCACTGTAGAGAAGGGAGTATTGAATCCGACCTGAGGACACTGCAATGCTGGGACCCAGAGCAAGTCCCAACCACAATTGGTCAGCACGAACCAAAACACATCACAGACCAAGGAGAAAGGTTCACAAGTGCAACAGGGTGTTGTGAGTGATGGCTTTCTCACATGATTAATTGGAAACTCAAAGTCTGATAAAAAAGACACATTTGCTAATTCTATAATTTTGGTTTTGTGGAGGAAAATCCACTAGCTGAACAACTAGCACTAAAGTAAGGGATGGACTATAGTGCTCTTATCTCCTTTACTTCTATGCCTGGGTTTTACTAAACAGCATTATTTAACATCCTTGGGAAAATCCTGATGTCAAAAATAAGTTTTCTGTTGACCTCAGTCTTCATGGGATTTTTAAAATACATTTTCTTTTCCCTTATAGACTATGCTTACTCTTTGCTGTACAGCTGTACAGATCATGATTTAAAATCCTTCTTGTTCACAGCATCCTGTAGGTAAGTCAAACTACTTTTGTCTTTCAGATTTCTTCCCCACAAAGGGTTCCTCTGACATGGGATTATGCACTTTGAGAGCCCTTCAGTTGCTGTAGAGATGAGGTCCATGTAGAAAGATAAAGCTCTCTTAACCAAGGCAGATGTTGTTGGAGAAGAAGATTTCATTATTCAATTGGTTTTACTGCTGCATTGTGGCTCATATCTAGTAATGGTGCTGTGAAACACAAAGATAATGGGGTGTTATATGATCTTAGTGAAAAATGAAAATCCATAAGAGTGAAAGCCCAGAATTTTGTCTTCAACAAACATTGTTTCATAGCAATCAAGGTATTGAATCTTTAAAAAAACATATTCATCTCATGAACCCACAAAAACAATTTGTATTAAAAAAGGGAGGAAACTTGATATGCTGGACCTTTAGACACTGATTAAATGTAGTTATTAGGTTTGAATCTATTACCAAAATAAAAAGGTTCCAATGCCATTTTAGAGGAGTTTAAAAGCTTTTCATTAATGGTACCCTCACTGCTTACCCTATAGGTTTCCAACAACAATTTCTTTTAATCATTGGACTTAATATACTCCAAGGTGCTGAATTCCATGTCAGCTGCAAATGTGCAGCAAAACATTTACATGTAGCTTCCTACAGCTCCTCACATTCCATTCAAGGAGTGAACAATGAAGCAGTGCTGCTGTGCGAGATCCAAATTGTGCTGCTGGCAAGAAGATTCTCAAATAACCGTGGATCTCCTGGGAGAAGGAATATTATACTATGGAATAGAGAGTATTTGCCATAGAGCAAGCTGGTCTGTAGGCTTTTTTCCCTCTTCTTTTATTCTGTTTATATATTTGTTTGTTCTGTCAATGATGTAATCTGAAGCCAAGAAATGCAGTAAGGTTAAATCCATTGCAGGAAATTATTTTGATCTGCCAATTAAATTAACAAGTTCACCTTGCCTATGATATGCCATCAAACACCAGTATGAGCATTTGGTGCAATCAATCTATTACACATCAATTTTATGGCTATATAATGAGGTTTAATTGCTGTTTTATTAGTCTGACTAATATTAAGTGTCAGTAATTGCTTTGCATTCAGTTGGCTTTCCCATTTAAATTACACATCCAATATTCAACTGGAAATGTAGACCTTTTTATCTAATGGATTTTTTCTTTCATCCTTGTGGTATAAGAAAAGCCCATTTGGGGTGATTTTCCTCTTTTGTACAAGTTCTCTGGCCCTAAGGAACAAAGGCTGGAAAAGCTAAATGTTGTTCTTGGTAAATGCGCAGGCCCTTGGCATTTGGAAAGCGAATGTTAAATTTCCTTTTGACAGAAATATAATATGATTTTTGTGTACTAATGAGTGAATTGCTAAGGTGGGTAAACATGTCTGTAGTCCCACTGAAGTCTACTGGACTACTCAGAAACTTTAAGTTATGCATATCCTTGGGTGAATGGTAGGGCTAATGCTTGCTACCCTGAAGCACACACGAAAAACAAGTCTGGCAGGATTCAGGATGTATTTTGACTGGCAAGTCACAAATTGGATGTTATTGCCAGCCGGGATTTTAGTGCATTGTGAAAGTCACAGGCTCAGGCACAGATATTTAAGAGGTAAAGGCTGAGGTTCAATACATTGTTTGATATCAGCAATGAGCAAACCTTCTGCAGGCCCAGCCTTGTACTATGGCTTCCTTACATTCACAGGAACTTCATGCAGGTGACAAATTTTTGGACTGTTCCAGTCGGTAACAGTTTTGCCATTTTACTTGGCTTCTCCTGCTTTCCTTTTTTTGTTTGACATAAATTCTGTATGATTTCACAGGGATGGCTTAGCTTGCTGGATAGACACGCCAGTTGCCATTAATATCATCTGATCCTCCAGTGACAGCTGGTTGATATCACCGTGTAAGCACCTCGTGAATTAAAACCAAGATGTGTTTTGGGAGGAGAGGCCTAGTGCTGCGGTGTGTCCTGTGCCTGGTTCATACGATATTGGACTGCTGAAATCCTGATCAGGAAAAAGTAGTGATTGAAGCAACAACGTTTTATGGCACTTTTTTGCAATTCTCTTCCTGGATTCATGAAAGAGTTAGTATAGCTAGAGACCCTGTCAAACATCCATCACTGGATACCTACTAGACTGCCAACTAATTACTGAAGAAATCTCTTGTTTGCTCTTTGTGGTGGTGGGATTTCCCTTTTTCTTTTTGTCTTTTTTCTTTCTTGTCAAGAACAAATATTTTGGGGTAATAAAAAAGACTATTTTCCTCATATGCTATGCTGGGTGAGGGATTGCTTTCTTGAAGACACTTAACTAGTGTTGCCCATCTAGTTTTCCTTGAGTAAGGTACTCATTTGATAAGAGGTAAGAATGTGCAGACCCGGAGTCTTCTGAAGCTAGGAGTTAAACCTACCAATTACCTGGCAGAAATCCAGGCCACAGCCTTTCAGCACCATTAATACCAGTGTCAACCTCCAGCTGTAACACATGAGGTCAGAAGTGTTGATTCTGGGAAAAAAAGAAGCCAACCAAACCTCTCAGACCTCGACCCAGACTCCGAGGACAAACTAGCCTTTATATCAAACAGATCCACGCTTGCCATGGTAGCATAATATTTTTAAGTATGCACTGAAGAACAAGAGACCTGGGCTTCAGGACAGCTTTAGCCTGAATGGTTGGGAACCATCTATTTGCACATGCCAAGAGGATATTGTAACATCTGTCTTAAAAGGCATCCTGGGTGAGTGTACAGCCAGGAATGTAAGATCATGGGATCAGGCAGACATCAGGCAAGAGGGAACTTGCCTTGTGCCTTGTCTAGAGCATTTATTGAGGGAATGGGACCCATGGTGTTTCATTCCCAGCCCAGAGACTGTTTCTGGTTCTTATGCAAGGGCTGATCTAAGGTAAAATACATCCACATTCCAGAGAGCAAGCAGGTCCTATTTGTGTGAGATTTGGTAATTGAAGCAACTGACTTTGGTCTTTTACCAAGGAGAGTCCTCTAATCTTTAGGTCTTGGTGATAAAAATGATGAACACCACCATCACAATATTTTTTTTTGGTTTAAAATAACCAGTTCTTTCTCATTAGACATGTTTCTAAGAAAGTAAGATCTTGAGCAGGTATTGGCACTTATCACTTCAACTGGCTTCCTATGCAGTCATCACAGATGTGGTTATCTTGAAAAACCTTGAAGTTTTCCAAAGTTTCAGAGCGAATTTCCTCTATTCTTCATAAATAGTATAGACACTTAGCCTCATGTGTCCTTCCTTCCCTCTCTCTCCCACCCATGAGTGGAAGCTGCAATGGATATACCTTAGATTTCTCACTGTGTTCCTCTACATCAGCAGCCTTGACAGCAGTGTCTGAGGAGCCAGTTGGGGCTATTTTTAACGAGTAGTGCTTCAGCAGGGCTGACACAAAATCTTCCTCCTGCAGTTTTCTTATTATTTTTGAGTGTTGAGGCAGCTGATCTGCTCAGTGAGAAAGTGCCGTTTTTTCACATTGCTCTTCAGAGCCAAAATACATTTTTAAGTGTGGCTGTCAGTCTTTTCACCACCACGTTAAACCCTTACCCATGATGATTCTTGCTCATCTGAAGCAACTATCAGCACTGAGGTCAGAAGTGAGCTTCCCCGCACCCCATGGCAAGTTGGCAGAGTGTTTATGTGCAAGGGACTAATACACCTTCCTTGGAAGCAGAAAGCTTGTGGTTCTCGGTCAGGAGCAAAAGGCCAGAACAAAGGTCTGAGATTACAGATGGACAAACATTTGCAGCCCTCTGTTGCTTCCTGTTGCTGTTTTAATTTTCTTTGAAAAGCACTGCCAGACCGTTATAAGGTAGCGCAGGCCAGCTCTGTCTCTTACAGGCAGGGGAGGAGCAGTAAAGATCCCTTGGCAGGCAGGTGGGAATCTGCATCCCTCTTAGATCTGCACTTTGGGCTTTGGACCTCAACTATTTTCTTCAGGGTTAAATTCTGCTCATCCATCCCTCTCAAATTAACTAGGATGATTTTTTTTCTCTTTCCCAAATGCACATTATTTCTTTAGAAAACCCAAGTCATCAGCAAAGAAACCTTGACTGAGAAGAATCTCTCAGCTATCTTGCAGAGACGTCTCCACCTTAACAATCCCCTGCGACATGCGTCACATGAAATCTAAAAACTGGAAAAAAAAAGCAGTGGTAGGGTTGAGAGACAGCCTCTTAGATCATGCTGAAGACCATGTCAAAACCTGCATTTGTCAGAGACTAAGGAAAAAGTTTCATATATATGAAGATTTTCAATATATAAAGGAAGCTGATAAGAAAATTGGGCAAAGACCTTCTACCAAAGCCTGTAGCAACAGAAAAAGGGGCAATGGTTGAAGGAGAGTGGACTTAGACTGAACATAAGGAAGAATTTTTTTTTGAATGAGGATGGTGAGACATGGGAAC
The DNA here is from genome assembly GCF_000703405.1 of Apaloderma vittatum. Taxonomy (NCBI): domain Eukaryota; kingdom Metazoa; phylum Chordata; class Aves; order Trogoniformes; family Trogonidae; genus Apaloderma; species Apaloderma vittatum. The sequence continues at coordinate 37,481 of NW_009721066.1, forward strand.
AGGTTGACCAGAAGAGTTGTAGACACCCCATCATTGGAAATACTCAAGGTCAGATTTGACATAGCTTTGAGCAACCTCATCTAGCGGAAGGTGTCCTTACCCATGGGAGGGGAGGTGCTCTAGATAATCTTTAAAGGTCCCTTCAAACTCAAATCATTCTATGATTCTATGATTTAGGGGAGTTGAAGGTCATGATATGCTTAAATTCAGACATGAAGGACCCATACTGTCAATGTATATATATATATATCACCTTGTTCTAAATGATTAGGCAATGCCTAAATTAGTGCATTACTCAGTGTCAAGGTGCAGACCTTGACTTTGGAGTCATTCTTCCAAGCTTCTTTGTTCCTTGCCAAGTCTTCAGCCCAGACCAATTTAGCACTTTCCCAAACACCTCCCATACATGGTCTGGGAGCTAGCACGAGCCAGGAACCATTCCCATAAAAGAGTTTGGATGTAAACATCTTGGTTTTGGAGCTAAGAGAATTAGAGAAGTCGTCAAATCTTGTCAGCTGGATTTTGTGTCAAACAATAAGACCATGTAGTGATTCTTTTAGCAACAAACACACGATTGTAGGAAAAAGGAACTATTAACAATCTTTGAAATCCAGAGAGGAAAAGCTTCACAGGGCCAGATTCTCGGTGTAGATCAGTATCAGAGTTGTGCTGGTTTACAACAGCTCAACAATTACCCTGCATCCAACTGGACAAACATGGAGCTGCTTACTGTTTTCTTCAGGAGGCACTGCACCCCTCACTTTCTTCCTTCCCTTCCCTCCGTGTCTGAAAGTCTTTACCACTGCACAGTAAAAGCAAATAAACAAGGAAGGTTAAAATCTAAAGCTGCTCATCCAAGGTAATTAAGTTCAGTCAGCCTCAACTACATCATCTGGTAAGATCCAGCAAGTCATGTGCGTGTATGTGTGTGTGTGTCCACACACATGCCTGTGTATCTCTTCCTCTAGTCAGGAAGAACCCTTCAAAAGTGCACCTACTTTAAAATACATTGTTTCTATGCCTGGCTGTGAGTTTTTTTCATTTTTTTCCCCTTCAGTCTTATCTGGTTTTGTTCTTACAGCTGCTTTCATACTTTTTGCCAACTTCCCATTATTACATTTTCCTTCTTTTATTTATAATGCCTGATTCCCAGTGTACATTATTGCTGCTCTGTTGGTACTTTATTAAATACGATACAGATACTAAAGTGAGAGTGAGGTTTTATGTCCCACACATGGTGTGTCGTAATTGTGGCATTTTTACTTTCCATTAAGACATATCTCCAGGAGGGGAGGATGGGAGGCTCGGTTCATTACTTCTATAAACCAAAGAAGAAAGCGCAGACAAGCTTGATGAGTTGTTAAGTAGTCTTTAAACAAGTCTTTAAATCAAGATTAGATGTCTTTCCTAAAGAGACTCCCTCATTCAACCGCAAGTTACAGGCCTGATGGAGGGGTCTCTGGTTAAATCCTGTATCTTGCAGTACGGAAAAAGTCAAACTACTGAAAATAATCGTTATTCTGGCCTTCAAATACATGAGATCACAATTAGAAGATAGTGAATTTAGCTAGCCAGACAAAGATAATGTAAAACTATAAATAACTCCATGATGAAAATATAAATTTAAGTATACAAATCTTGGTCTAAAAGAAAGGATAAAGGACTCAGGACAAGGAGAGTATAAGTTGAGCATAAGAAATATTTTTCTGGGCCTGTAGCCTATCAGAGAGATTCTAAGAACCCCTTTTTCTATGCCACTTTTGAGTACTTTGATATTTTAATATATTTTATGTCCACAATCTCCTTGCCAGAAAAGGATTCCTCCTATCCCACCTTTATGGACATTTCAGTGCAGTGTTGCTCTGCTCAGCCCCTCAGAGTCTAAATGCTGAGCTGGGCTCAGATACTTTCAGTTACATCATTGCTGGTGTCCTAGCATTACTAAAAAAAAAAGAGAATTATGGTAAAATGGAGTGATTCTTCTTCAGGTATTCATTTTCCCATGATGAGCACCAGAGATGGTAAAAGGCAAATGGGTGCTGGAAGAACAGACTACTTCAGGCTGTGAAATCCCCATCACCCTGATTATTTTGTGTATGCCAGAGCACTGGCAAGGCAGAGCCTTTGCTGGGAAGCAGCTCCTCACTGAATTTTGGCCACTGTCCCTGCTTAGCTTCCCTCAGGACCAGTATGCACGTGAGGGCTTTTCCCCAGGTCTCTGTATTTTCCTCTCTCTCTCCCTTGTGCAACAGAAAACATCCTGCTTTGGTTGATCAGGCCAGTTCTTCCCCTTCCTGCCTAAAATTCTGAGAAGGCTTGAATGCTAATGGCACTCACGGCAGGGTTCAATATCTGTGTCTTCTCACAACGGTAGGACAGTCCATTCTCATTCGCAATACTCCAAACCACAACTCCAGAGACAAATAAAATATTCATATGAAGCTTGAGATGCCCACATAAAAATAAAATGAGAGAGGTGATAAAAACACTAACTGAGAAATCAGGATGACCTTTCTGGCTCCAGTGATGTGAAATGAATCTACAATGAGGAGTGGTACTAGTTGAACAATTTGCTTAATTTCTTTACATTTCTTCCACATTTGTAGAGCTTTCCTGTACGTACTGTTGTGCTGTGTGGGTGTGAGCCCATGACAGAGAGGTTGGATTAAATGATCTCTAAGGTCCCTTCCAGCCTAGGTCATTCTATGATTCTGTGATCATTAACAAAGTGACTTTGTATTCCTCATCTCATGGCTGGAACAATAAGATGAGGTCTTCTATTTTCTTGTAGCAGATTGTAATTGTGATTAGTTTACTAGCACCTCCAAATTTTACCCATCTGCTCTGAAGAAAAGAAGGAAGGAAACTCAATTTTGATATTCCCAAAATAATTCAAAGAGAGATGGAAGTTCACATTGCACTGAGAAGGGTCAGAAATCAGAAATCAATATGCAATTGCTATATCCAATTGATTTCAACACCCAGATACCTTTGATATCTCCATTGGCTCCCAATTCTATGTGCCACCATATAGTTTCATCTAGTCTGTATTTAGCCTATTAATCTCAGTCATTTCTTTTTGAATCATTTCAGTCATCCTTACGAGGACCTCGAGGACCTCTCATTTTTACTTCCTTTCCCTTTTTTCTCCTTCAGTCACCCCTATCCCCATAGGTAAATTCCCTCCAATTAGATTTCCATCTTTAAACAGTTTACACATCTTAGATGGTCTCCTTCTCAAACCTTTATCCAAACACAGGACTTCTATGAATTAGCAGGGGGAACTGAGGCAGGAAAACACCACAATTCCAGTGAAAAAATACCTCCACTATTTGCCAGCTCATACCTTCTTGCACCTTGTGTGCTTTTAATAAATTGCGTTTGCTGTATTCCCAAAGCTATGGGTCTGATAACTGAATCCTCTTCCAAAAACTGCAATCAGATATTTGCTCAAATAGGACAAAATGAAGTTTTAGGTGCAGGATTGAGAGTTTAGGTTTACTGGTTTAAACAAAAGTCTACCAAGGACCCCAAAGCAGGCATCAAGGCAAGCTCCAGAACCCACTGAAATGACAGAGAAGGAATCGAGTCCCTGTACAAGTCTACAAAGTACTTGGAGATGGTGGTAATATTGCTAATATTCGCTCTGTTTCTGTCAGCCCCTTCTCCAGTTATCAGCAGCAGAACTGCAGCTTTCTGCTGAATAACACATTTGTTTATACAGTAGATTGAGAATATTTGTGTATGCGGCAAACTCCTTGGGGGTATAAACAATGCGTTTCTGAAGAGGCCCAGTGTCATTAGAATAATCAAGACTTGTAGTATGATAAACAGAGCACTACACAGACTCTCGAGCGCGGTATCGCATTCGGCGTCGAGTCCCGAGGACGATCTGTTCAAACAGCTTTTCCTGTGGCGCAGACACAAGTTGCTACATGTTTTACAGATGAACCAAGGGGGAGACATGGTCATGGTGCATTTTTGATGAGACCTCGTCAGCAGCATGCTGACATGTAGTAGAAATCTCCTTTTCATTTCAAAAAGCCCAAATCCTTTTATCTGTGCAAACCATGTGAAATCTATCAGAGTGGAAGAATGTCCACTTTCTTTACCAAAGAGATCAAATCCAGGCCAAATTTCTATTGTGGTACATTTATATTTTCCTTATAATCTGTTTTAAGGATGCTGTCCTCCTTCAACTGCTTTGCATGAGTTAATTGCATCTACAGTAGTCAAGACAGTGACTGTCTAATTTGGGTCAGTCATTGGCCTGGCTATTTGCTGCATCCTAAATGCTAATCCTAAATGCACCCTAAATCTCAAATGCACCCTAAATGCTGCTTCTATGGTCCTGTGACAGTTGTTAATTTTGTGAGTGTCCTTTTGAGTAAAAGGCTGCAAAACAGAGGGAGAGGCACCGTGAAAAAGCATCACAGGATAGAGAGCTTGTCCTAAGAGCGCGTGGAAGTGTTTGAAAATCTTCAGATTATGGTGTTGGAAAAACTCTCTTGGGTGGGAGTAAAAAAGCAACAGCTTCTGAATGGACCCTGGAAAGCATTGTTTTGTCAGCTGTGAGTTTACTGTGATTTTCTTAAGGGAACCTAGGAGGGAACAGGCGTGAGGACAATGAAGACAATCATGTGTTGACCCAATGTAACAGCGTAAGCGAACTCTTAAATATTTTCCCTTGAAAATCAAGTCTTAAAGACTTCTCTTGGAGTTGGAGTATGGATCATATGATGAAATTAGACATATCTTCAGAAATGAATAAATGCAATTTAGCCCTGATTTCCCTATGACATGCAAAAAAAATATATATAACAGAACCCAGTGAAAAAAAATGGTCTTCTTTCAAGAAAGTATGTGGAAAACTAAGTTGGCTCATGAGTAAAAAAGATGCAAACAACGGAAAAAAGGAGAGTCACAGCTATGAGAAGGTAGTTAAGTTCTGGTAGAAGAGCAGAGACTTTACTGGTTCTGTGTTTTGGTGGCAGCCACAAAGCTGAGTAGCACACTAATTTCAATCCCATTCATTCAAATACCGCAGAGCAAATACTGCCTTCTACTTCACCAACTATATTAAGTGACATTAATTGGTCATGTAGTGTCATGAACAAGTTGCTACGGAGAACAGTGAACTGAAATGTTCATTATGATAGTGTCATTTTATTATTTTTCAAATAGTAAGAACCTGGGTGTGCAGCATAAACCAAACATCTGCATTTTATACACTCATTTCTATGGTGCTAGTAGCTTGGTGAGCTTTTAAGATTAGTGCAGCCATAATGAGTTGGTCAAGAAGGAAGAAAGGAAGAAAATTAGACATAAAATTAGTAAAACATGCTTAGGGCTTTTGACTTTTTGACTTCAGTCTCCTTCTCACAGCACTGTAATGAGTGACAGAAGCCCTCTGAAGACTGTTTTGTCTTATTCCTTCTGTCCTGTGTTTCTACTTCACTGAACTCAGGTTCTTCCTCTGAAGGTTAAAGATCTCTCCTTAAGTGTGTTGCATCTGTTCACTTGTAGAAACTTCATGTTCTCAAAATTCATCTACAGCTAATTAACTTTTCTCTGTCTCCTGCTCCTAGTATTCCACTATCTTCCTTTGCCCTTCTTCCATTCTTCCCATTTCCCATCCAGAAGACAATCAAAAAGTAACTATCAAAGACTGTAGATATTCTATAAAGAAAGAGTTCAGATGAATGGAGTAGTTGGTCTGCTATCTTCACTAAGGGATATATTCAAATAAAATAATAACTTTATCTAATTCAGAGTTCTTCCTTGAACATCCCCGGAGAGCTGATGCCTGGATAAAAGACAGAGACCAGAGTAATTGTTCAACTGTGCTTCTAAGCCTCTAGTATTTGCAAATCCCACTGTCCACCTACCTATATTACCCAAATTACATTTGGTTTCTCCTCCACATTTCCAACACTCAACATGTTTCCAGTCTGTTCTCCTTTACCAGTGCCATATCTTTTTACTCCTTAGATCTGTACCATCTAATCCTTATGATTTGACCTCCTCCAACAAGTTTCTTTCTTTGGGTCTCCTAGTCCTGTTGCAGTGTCATGTCCCTTCTCAAAAAGCACACGACATCACCTTTGTGGAGTTGATGCCCCTTCACCCACACAGAGGCAAGGTTGAGGGGTTACAGAAGACACATCTACAATTTGTAGGTTTTGCTCCCATTTTTCCTGTTAAGTTGGTGTGTAAATCTTGCCAAACTGTTTCTATCTACTATGAAAGCTTATGAAATGTTAAGGACTGGTGTGTACCATGGCCAGCAAATATTGATTCACATTTCAAGACAGTGTTTCTGCCTTTTCCTCATTGGCTAAAATAATCAGAGTATATTGTGTCTCCCAATCTCTTGATCATGTGCATCAGCAAGAGCAGAGGCAGGCAGACAAAAAAAATCTTACAAATTTAAGATGCTATCCCATAGATCTGCCACTTCACTTGTTTGCACTGGGGCATGTAGGCTTTGAACCTGCACCAGCTGGGTGTGGAAGCTGACCAGAAATGAACCAGCTGCTGTCCACAACTTCAACTACAGATGGATGTCAGCATGACTCTTCAGGAGTGTCTGGCTACAGTTAGACTAAAACAAACACATCCAGGGTGCATTTCTGTGTACTGACCCTCAATCATACACACTGGCAAATTGTTAACACAATCCCTGCCATGATTTTGACTTCTACTAACTGTTTCAGACAATTGAAATTGTTTCTTATTCTTCAAATCTGCAGGCACATTAAACCAAAAGTAAGCACCTAATCTGACTTCCCAAAATACGTAGCCATGGGATTTTGCCCCAGCAATCCCCAAAGCGGATGAATATTGTTGGAAGATGTTTCAGTTGAATTGTTGTTCTGCCTGATTAATACAGTTATCCAAAATAATGGATAAAAAAAGAGTCAATGTGAAGGCATGAGGAGTTTGAGAGGTTTTTTTTCCTATCCTGTATATCAAGTAGTTTTGTTCTGGACAAAATATGCCATCCTGTGCCTTAGATTCTGCATCTTTTTGAAGGATACAATATTCATCTGGTTTAAAATACTCATATGCTCCCCAGATTGCTGTTACACATGTACAGAGTAGTTAACAAGTGTGAGCAAACCCTTATAAGAAGTAAACAATAAAACAGAGTTTCAGAGTGATGAATACGGAAAAGGGGTAAAGTTTGGATCCCTCATGTTCACACTGGCCAGTGTTAAAACAGCCGCACAGTTGTTTTGGTTAGGTTTGTGCTGATCTAAATTCCCCTTGGGCTGTCACCAGCTCCCTGTATTATCGACACAAGACAGTTCTGACGCTTTCCCCAACTTCTGTCTTTCCATCCTTCCATTGCTGGTGGTCTGTCATTTGCTGCACAGATGTTTCTCCCAAGCCATTGCAAGGTTATTTTTCAAATGACTTCTTCCAGCAGATGTTCCCCAGTTCCCAGGTGTATGTGTTGTCCTCTCCACTGAGCCGAAACTCGGTGATGTGCTTGACATATTGCAGTGCTGCTGTCTCTTTGAGCTGCAGGGTCTGCAACATTGCGCATCACTGACATCTCTGCTCCTGCCAGGCTGCTTGGTGACAGTTTCCCTCAGCAACAGGGCTCCCTGCTCCTCTCCTTGCTGGTTCTTCAGATTACAGACTCACTACCTGGGCCACACAAAGCAGCTTTCTGTGGTGGTGGAAATGAACTTATCTAATTGCTGCAGAGTATCTGTCCAAAAGAACAACTAGCTTCACCTATAATTCAGGCAGCCAAGTCCTATTTCGCTGTAGAGTCGGAAAGGAAAGCCAAAGGCAATAGCTAAAGGACATCCATATAGCAGAGTTTTGCATACAAGATCTTCTTCCTGTTACCTGAGGAGTCAAGGTCATGTAACCAGGTACGGTAGGAAAGCTCCATGAACCACTAAGCTCTTAAAACTCATAGTCCATAATTTAAGTTAAACTGTGATAATCCTGTGATAAATGAAGAAATACAGGCATTTGGCCTTTTTTTCCTTTGCAGTCTCTGTTTTCATGTAAAATTCAGATGCTTTTCCTTTCATATTTTGGCATTAATTTAAGATTTTTTTTCTTTTAAATGTCGAAGGGGTGCAGACTGGCTCGCAATGACAGGCCTGTTTGGTTCAGCTAATATCTGGGCTAGCTTTGGCCTCAGGCTATGGAACAACTCCTTGCAAGCCTTCTGTGAGACAAAATGATAAGTAGGGTCTTTAATTATTATTATTTTTAAATATATACCATACATTGAACTCAAATAGCAATTTGTATTTAATTAAAGTGAGAAGAAAACCTGAGAAGAAATTTCCTCTCTCCACTCCTTTCTCTCATTTCTTTCTGAGCTCTTACAGTCTCTCACTCAGGTGATCACAGGCAGAACAAAAAAAAAGAGCCAAATCTTCAGAATGACTCTCTGTAGATAAACAATCTTGGGCCACAATAGGAACAGGACTATAGTTAATGGGTACTGCTTATTATCACTAAGCTGAAGTAGGTAGAGATATGACCATATCTTTGCTGCTAATCATGTCTATGTCCAGAAAAACACAGAAGAAAGAGCCTATGTACCTGGAGACCAACAAACAAAGGTTACATCTCCTGTCCCCAGCATCCTGCTGGCTTCAGCAGGGACAGTGAGTTCTTTCTTTATGGCTTTTCTTCTGACTCTCTGTCTCAGATTGACCCCTTCCCTTCCTTTCTTCCCTTCATGTTGAAAGCATAGCTCTACTCATACTTGGATCAATAAAATTCAGTATTTTAGCTCCTCACTGCTGAGCCACAGCAGAGGAGAAAGGGACTTGTGCGTTTCCTGCCAGGCAAGACTGCAGAAGTGGGACCAAGACAAATCTCCTGCCAGATATTTTGGTAGCATCTCTGCCAGTAAACTAAGCAGTGTCAGGATCAGCTTGCTGTCCCTGAGGCCAGCTGGCACAATCTGGCCATTTCCTTAGTATTAAACAACCCTACCTCCAAAATAAAATAGCCAGTTCCAAGTTGCCTACCGGGAACAGTATCTGGCTTCCTGAGCCGTGACTGGGAATTGTCTGGGACAGTGCTAGCTAGCCTGGATCGACAACATGCCAGGGACCATCGAGCTGGTCACAGAGACTGTCAAATTCCAGTGTTTGCTTCTGTGCAATGGTACTCGTTTGTGCACTGGCACAGACAAAGCCCATGCAGATATGCATGTGCACAGGTACCCCTACATGTGTGTGCATGCATGTGTGCATCAGAGGGTAAGCATATGAAATTTTGTAAGCGAGCACCTCCACAGGTTCATCTCCTTCCCACCAGCATGTTGAAGCCACACTACTTGAACATGTGTGAGCAGTTGGTTTTACTGGGCAGGTTTTGCACATTGTTGCCATCTTGATTTCATTGTTTGGTTATTTTTGTTTTATTTTTCCCTTGTAACTCACAATATTGCTGCCTACTGCTTTATTTTATACCTTTAGGAACATTATCATAGAATCATAGAACAATTCAGGTTGGAAAAGACCCTTGGGATCATCGAGTCCAACCATTAAATGAGGACTAGTAGAATGAATAAGGTTTGGAAGTTTGGTCAGGGAGAGCTAGGATAGTCTGAATGCCAGCGTTCCACTATGAACTACAACTTAATCTTTCAAGCAAATGGAGGTGAGGAAAGATAATTAGTGCCTGCATAGCTAGGTGCAGACAGATGTATGCTTGCATTTTAAGCTGGTTAGAGATGAGCCAGCTGCTGCTTACAGTCTGATCTCAGATCTTGTTCGTGTTTGATCAACACCAAGATGATCTGAGATTGCATTTGCATGGCAACCTAAACCAGTCTGGCTATATCTATACTAGAAAACCCCATGAACTTGAGCTGAGTACAGCCATGAGTCTTTGCCTCATCATCTGTATTTGTACACTTAGCACAGCTGTCATGGTTTTGATCCAAGCTCATCATCTGTATTCGTGCACTTAGCACAGCTGTCATGGTTTTGATCCAAGTCAACCAGCACGCTCATTGCCTTGCCATGGTTCAAGGCTAGCATAAACGAAGGATTTACACTAGAAAACTGTTCTTTTTTAGCGTGGTAAGACATGAGTGTAAGCAGTGTCTGGCCATTTGGCTTCAGAATAACTAAGAAACAGTTCTACTTACTCATTAGTGTAGACATTCCTTAAACACAGGCTTGTATGGTTTCATTTGGATCTTCCAGTCACATGTTCCCAACGTCCTAGAGTCAGTTAATCCAGTCATGTTGTTGGGTGATTTGGCTGAAAACTAGTCCAAGGCAAGAATTCTATCAACTTTTACCAGCCAATAACACTTGCTCACTACCTTTTTTCAGTGCAAGAGGAGAGAGCAGGAGTGCATAGGACTAGGGGAGAGAAGAGCATAGAATCACTCTGGACTTGGATTTGTTGAGTCTTTCCTGGAGCTGGCGCTTGGTGGGAAGAACTGAACAGCCACAAAGATACCCTGGGAAGTTGTGTTCACTGCATCAACTGGTGGTTTTATGAAGGATAATGCTTCTCTTACACCCTCTCTATCAGACAGAATAAAATCACATGCATTTTTATAGCCAGATAAGCACAATTCTAGGTCCTAGCTAAACTGCCTTGCTCTTAAACAGGTTTCATTATCACAAGAATGACATTGCTTCAAGGTATCAAGATCTGGCTGCATAGCTGTCACCCAACTCTGTTGTATGTACAAACATAAATACATAAAAAAATAGTTATTTTAGTAATGTATTCAAGTTCTGCTCTCACATACAAATGCATCCAAACATGCACCAATTTAAATATATTTTTGAAGTTGCATTTGTAAATGTAAATATACATAACAAGTGTTTAAAAAAACAGGACTGAAATCTTTCTTTAGGCAAACTGCCTCCCACTGAGAGGACACTAAGAGAATGATGGGAAAATGAGCATCACATGAAATGGAGGATTTCAGTCCCTTGGTTTGTGATATTTGAATGGAAATAACATTAAAATTCAGCCAAATGAAAAGCTCCAGGTGTTCCAAGAAACCATTGTGCTCACAGGAAAAGAAGAAGGAGAAGGGAAAGAAATAGAACAGATAACTATTGGAAGCAAAAAAAAATTTATTACTATTTTACTATTACTATTAATTACAAATCCTATTACTAATTCATTGCAAACATATTTAAGTACAGAGTTAAATCAGCCCAGTCAAAATATCAGAGCAGGAGAAACAGCTTTATTTTTATCCCATTATGCAAATACATTTTTCGTGTCCCCACTTGTCCCCTTCCCCATTCCTTTTGGAAATAAATAGATTCCTATATTCTTGGATTTTAGGGCCAGAAGGGACCATTACCATCACCTTGGTTGAATCTTTCCTGAAGATAGCCCTTATAATTTTATTCTTACGGCTTTCCTATAACTTTTCTGAGCTACATTACACCTTTTCAAACTACTTGTAGTTCTGATTTAACCACGTCAAGCAACAGACAGTCCACTATACTCATGAGTGAGCTGACTTTATAGTTAATTACTATCACTGCTAAATCTTTTATTGTTGTTTCCAGTCTGAAATCATCTAGATCCAGCTCCAGGACATGAGATTAGGATGGCCTTTTTCTGCCAAATCACAGAGCCCTCAGCCCTCTATAAGTAATCTCCATCTGTCAAAACTTCAACTTTCTTTTCCAGTTCCTAAAATCATACTAATTTTGTCACAATGCTCAATCAGCCTCTTGAATTTACAACATCCAGCAGTCTTTAAGCAGTAAAGGAGTCGATGTTCCAAAGTATCTAGAAATCCACTATGACTCACCTGTACCTTAACCCTGAAAGCATGTAGCCTTCAGTTGGATCTCTGCCTATAGACTTTGTTAAGTACTTTAAAAGCTTTGGATAAATGCCATTTTACAAACGTACATTATTACACCATCATTATTATTGTGTTGTCATTCTGTCTTCGGCCTTTTAAAATTGTTTCAGCCTGCCATAGCTCTTGTAGTTTAATTTCTTTTCTTTAAACTAACAGCCCCATTGAACAACGGAAGTAAGTATGGGGACATTAAAAATAGACTGAGTTTTCTGTATTATTACTATTACTGCTGCAAGTTCACAGCTTACCCCATTATGACTCCAACTCATTACAATGAGTGCCAAGAATGTGCAGCAATAACAGGCGGCATTTCTGTAAAGTGGGACTTGCAATATCGCTTGCTGAGAAAAATATCTGAGGAAAAGCAGTTGTTAGGTGGTGGCCTGATCCTGCTGGGTGGGCTGTTGTACCTTGGACTTTAATGGGTTTTGCTGCATGTGTGCTTGGAAAAAAGAAAGATCCCATCCTTAGCTCCTGCTGGCCACAGAACTGTAAGGAACGGGGACCAGAAAGTAGATATATTTGAGATGGGTCATTAAGTGTTAACCCTGTAAGAACTGGATGCCCCATTGACTGCAAGGGCATGCCACAGGACTGGGATCATACTGGACGGGGTAAGCAGGGTCTAAATCCTTCAGCTGGTGACTCCATAAGCTCTAAGGCATGCCCTGCATTGTGTGTTCTTTTCCTCTCTGGTTGTTGGAACTCAGATGTTGCATCGCAACTTACTCTTACAGAAGGGGAGATCAAGATAGAAGTTTCCTAATCCTGCATAGTTAGCTGAAATGCAGGTTGCCTCCCTCTACTGCACACCACAGATTACTGATGCTTTCTTTGGGCCAGCGCTACTGCTTGTGCAATCAAGGTGAAGGATGGATGTAGCAACTAGTTTGGTTTCAAACCCAGCCCTTCTCCAAGGGTGACTCTAATCCAGTTTTCACGTGTCAGAACAAAAGACAAAAAATAAATGTGCATCCACAGCCATAAAGTTGACCAACATCAGCCCATAGTAAGGACAGATTCATGAAAGCCCATAAAGAGTAAAATTGAGACCTTGAGCAATCTAGTCTAGTTGAGAGGTATTGCTGTCCATGGAGGGGAGGTTGGATTAGATGATCTCTGAGTTCCATTCCAACCTGGCGCATTCTATGATTCTATGATTCTATTACTCTACTTCTGTTCAAAATGATCCAGTAAGTCAGTGGCAGACATGGGAATAGAGCTCAGATTTTCTGAACCTTTGCTCAGCATACACAGGTCACACATAGATATTCTAAAAAAAGTTTCTCTCTGAAGGCTCATAGAAGGGAAGAAGTCCTTTTGCCGTCAGTTCTTTCTCATTCTTCTTTTAAAGCAAAGGGAAAGGAAAGGGTATGCAAGTATTTTGAACCTAAATTTTGGAGATGTCATGGGAAAAATGGATAACTGTGCACTTTACTTGACACCTACTGAGAATTCGGCTTTGGAAGGACCATTCACACCATAGGACTTAAAAATCAGGAATACATTTTTGCAAAATGACAACTGTTGATACCAATTTCAAGACATCTGTAAAGTCCAGATACAATTACTGTTAATGATGAAAAGATGCTCAGGGCTGCAGTCTGGGCCTTATTTGGAAAGTCTGATTACATCTGTACTAGTAAACAGTTCCTGAGCAGGAACCAAGACAGGGAAATAAATACACTCCTTTACACCACTGAATCATAAATATGGCACATGTACTTGGTTCAGGTCACCTAAGTAATTCTCAGTTGGTCCCCAAAGATTGCGAATTAATGTGGTTCTAGAGCTTCATCTGTTTCAAAGAGATCATATCGGGCTCAGAGAACAGGCTCTGACACCATGTAGCAGGTCAGCATAGATGTTCCTTCTGGTCTTTTTGTATAAAAGTCCTCACCGTTGCCACTGCAGAAGAGATTAATCTTCTCTAACTTCAGCAAGTAAAATGTTAGATATTTCATCTAAATCAGTCTTCTGGAGATGAGGTGAACATCCTCACACGGCTGTTTGCCCATCCTAAAATAAATTTGTGAAAGGAATAAGGTCTCTGGAGAAGCATTTCTTTTACCTTTTCAATAGTAGGAGCCTAATTAGAGAGTTTAATTTATCCTAAATTGCTAAACTAGGAGAAATTAATCTCCTAACTCTGCACACACAATGGTCACTTAAATCTCCATATTTGACCTCACCAAGGGCTGCAGATCAGGCTGAATTCATTCGCTGGATGGGACCACTAATATTAATTCTTATTGGTACTATTATATACTACACAGCAACAACAACAACAGCAATACGACTATTAAGTTAATTATTAGAGAGATCACTGTTTGAAACTAGTGATAAGAAGCATTAATAACAATAAAATACAGCAGTTCGTTACAGAAGGAAATACCCAGTTAAAAAAACAAAAACAAAAACACAACAAAACAAAACTCAACGCAGCTGAACAAAGAATGCTTACAAGATTCAGGCTGGCCCCAGCGCAAATTATATGATAGCATCTTATGATTACTTTGTGTCTGACACAGTTTTAGCCTAGGATACAATCTGTCATGCTGGATTGCCACTGTGTGTTCTACACCAGGGAAAAATATATATCAGTAAAATTTACCATCTGTGTCTTTATGTGACTACATAAATTTCGATCTCAGCATATTTGTTAGTTTTAATTCCCAGATTTTTTTTCTCCTTCACTAAAACTGTTATTCATATTAGATTTTATTGGGTAAATTTTACACTATCTTTAGGGGTCTTCTTCAGATGTTGGAAAAAATCTGAAACCTATACTATTCATAAATGTCAGATTGGGGAGTGCAATGCTTTTACCTTAATGTTTTTGGGTTTTTTTTTCCAGTTGTCCTTACAATTAAAATTGACACCGAAAGGTTAAGGATCACCAGCAGTTACGGTGGGTTAAAGCTTATCTGCTAATCACCCCTTCCCTCTTT